>NC_090322.1:11476538-11777518 GCF_040869045.1 Eurosta solidaginis
CCTACGATACGCCTTCTTACCCTCTTAGCGAAGTATCGACCGAAGGACACTTCCTTATGTAAACTCATATAGCCCCTGCGGTGTTTTCAAATACGAAAAAGTATAGACCGAAGGACACCTCCGCATCACATATCCCTGGAGTTTCCGAAATTCCCATCACTTCGGCTCAATCGGTCAGTTGCCACTGCTGGTCAGCCCACTAATCAGCTGCTGCTACCCGTTATCATGTCCCTTTTCACCTGTTGACGCCCCGATACTCCTCGTTACTACTACGACCTTTGGCTGACCGCTATTACACCGAAGCCCAGATGTTGCTGTGGCAATACTTCCCCTTAATACTACGACCGTTTTCCGCAACGCTGTTCAGCGGCTATCGTCGTGATACCTCTTGTTATTACCATCGCCCGGACTAGTCTGAGTTTCTAAGCTACTCTGGCGTTCGATATTTTCAGATGTTGCAGACCATAGACCTTCCCCCTACTGAAACGAATTCCTATAGTGTTCACCCTTAACTCCTCCGTCCATCGCGCTTATTTATAGAAAAAGCTTCTGTCGTTTTAACACCTCGAGCCGTTCGATTGTGCCGGTGTATTCGAATACATACGCAGCGTCCGTCAGTATACTAAAAATTAGTTTCCTCTGATGATAGCATTGAATTTAGAGTCGTTGGGTAGCTTTCTTGCCAATGTCTGCTGTCCTTATCTCGGTTATCAGAGCTCCTATTTAAGTGCATTGCCTACTTCTTAAGCTCTTTTAGTTCTACCGAGTTATGTAAAAGAGCAAAATAATGATTTTTAAATGCAAAATATAAAGATTGTCCCAAATATTAAAGTCATGTGTTGGTCTTTACCATTAAAGAATTATTGCTGTTGTTGTTTTTATTACCTTGAAAGCTATTCAAATATTTCAGAGCTCCCCAGATCTACCTGCATTACTGGCAGGCAAAAAATATCTCCTTCTACCTTACTTTAATGGTACGGGCTAATAAACATTTAGCCCGCAGCTACAGTGGGCGTTTTCCTACAATGATGCCATTAAATATTAACAACGTAAGCAAACAAACGATAAATATAAACGTTACGTTTTATTGCCGGCAATCATTGCTTGTGATTATTATAAGCAGTAAGATGAAGCGTCAACAAGAAGTAGGTAGGCAGGATGGTGAGCGTAGTGAGATAAAAAGGGCAGGAATGTCATCAAAGTAAGCAAAGTTGAATCTGTTGGAAAGTTGCGCGTTGTTGTTATGATTGAGGGAAAATGGACCATATTCCCGCTTGAGTAAGACAAGGCAGTTAGCAACAATTAAATGTATATGAAGAGCAGCTTACTCTGTCCGGCTGATCTCTTGTTAAGTAAAACAAACCAAAAACAAAACATTCGTGCCAGCGATGTAGCTCCTAAAAGCACTCAACACCTATTACTACTTTTCTTTCCCCTTTTTGAGTTTCTTCGGCATAATAGTTTTCTGCTCACTTCGGCCGCCCATTGCGTCATGCACTTCATCGACACGCAATAATGCGTGTGTGTTTGCGCTCTTCTCTCCCTATTCTCCTTATCTTTTTTCCCCGTCCTTTAAAATACTTTGTTACTTTCCATTTTCTTTCACAAATATTTTCCATTTTATTTAAATTAAATCTTGATAATGTCAAAGAAATCTTGGTATTTCCTTTAAGGCAAAGTGTAACATAATTTTAAGCGCATTAAAAAAAAATCCTACTTAATTGCTTCAAGTTAATGAAATACGTTTTCGGCGAAGCAGTCACTGCAATTACTTTGTAATGTAGGCCCTCAATGTGAGTCTTATAAACTTTTGTGTAGAAAAGGATTAGGAAGTATGTTTAGTAGTTTTGTAAAGCTTCAAAAAGGGCAAAGGTAAAGGGAAAAAGCACTAAGTTTGTAGAAAAGCATTTTTCTCTTTTCTTTGCTTGAGTTGAGGCGCATTTTGATGTAAGGATAACACATTTTTCATCAAAATGTTTCTTTAGAAAGGAAAAAAATAAGGCTTCGTGATTTTTTACTTAAAATTTAACTCCAGATTACTGTGAATAATTTAATCTATTTGCCGTAGTGTTAATTAATATCTCTTACAAAAAATTAGTGAAAATGTCGAATTTTGTAATTCAATAGCGAAATTATCAAACAGTATATTTTTAAATATTTTTGATATTTATGTTGCCTACCTTAAGGCGCTGTTGATATGTATGATAGGCCTTACTAACAGGGAACAATTTGGAAACTTTTCGCGCAAGGGAAGAAGGTAGTTCAGGTGAATATTAGACATCTTTCATCGAGCTTTAGTTTTCGAAAGTATTTTTTTTTTTTTTTTTGTAAATTTTCAACTCGCCCATAGTTTCAGAAGTAGTGTTGTCCACTTTCAGGCGCAATGTTCTAAAAAATTATTTAAATGGTTATTATTTCGAAATAATTATATAATAACGTTATATAATATGATATTTTCAACGAACTTAACTTAACGTCATTGACACTTAACTTGTTTATGTTTTTAGTGCATATGATATGATACACTTTTAAGTCATCAGACGGTCTCTGTATTTTGTAAAACTAAAAGTCGTGAATTTGCAAGTCGAGCGAAATTTTAGGAGATTTTCTTAATGATATGTTAATATTGTGCACAAAATGCTATATAATAAAAACCTTTCACCCTTGTTTAAATTTCTATATCATACTGTGCACCCTGTGCTTACGTTGTTCACTAGCTTTTATTGCCACCTCGTGAAAATCGTTAGTATACACTCTTTACTATTCAGTAGCAAAAAAGTATGTGAGAAACTCTCTCATCAATAGCCGTGTTTTTTTATACACGCGTATACGTTTACGTTTGCGCGTGAAAAAAACGCCTATCCTCGCTTAGATAATGCTTAGGAGACCCATCTAGCGGCAGTGGTTAAACAACTAGCTACAGCAACAGGGTGTACCGAAAAGCGGAGACACAACCCTCTGTTGTATGCCTGTGTATAACATATAGCTAATTCAGTTACGATGAATTGTGGACACACATAGAATACATAGAATTAGTTTAGAGGGTGAAACAAAAACACATATTTCAGTTACATCTGAGTATAATCAAAGACTCTCTAAATATAATATGGTACATTGTAGAGTTCTAAAGCTTTGTGGAAATTGCGGGACGGCTGCACCAGAAATTCACCATACTTTTTGCTATGCTGTCCGCCTCTACATAGCTGATTTTATAAGGCTGTTTAACTCTGTAATCTTTGCTGTAATTTATTTTGCTTTTGGAAAAATGACCTATTTGAAATAAGCTGGCTGAAAAATATTGGCATAACACCTTAAGTTAGATCAAAAATGGAAAATCTAGGAAAATTTGAGCAGATGTGGTAATTTCGCGCGTTCCTTGAACGAAATGTTGACAATCTATTGATCATCTCTAGGAAATTAGCGACATTCCATCAACTAAGCAGCATTAAATCTAAAATATAAAACTCAAAAATGGCTCCGGTTGTTATGTTCGCAACATTTATTTGGATCAAAGTCACAGCCAATAATAGCCAAAGCCGTAATAATTTACACGGGTCATCAATTCTTTCTCTGATTCAAAAGCTGAACTACCAGCGCTACCGTCATCAGCTCAGTGTCATCATTGCAAGTAGCGCCAATATCACCAAACTCGTGCCTGACACACTAAAATCGTTTCACTCAATAGCGCAAGTGAAATGTACTACGCACTCACTACTGAGCAACGTCAAAAATTCGCTTGGAGTCATTGCGTCAATGAGCTACCATTGAGCTGGCACCGCATTGGCGCTGGCGCCATGCAATTTACATCACTAAAATTGCGCGAAGCCCAGGTTCATGACTTTTTTAATCCAGATGGTGAAAACGAAGCAGGAGCAAAACGTATGGTGTATTCCTGGTGTAGCCGTCCCACTTTGTGGATAATGAACGATAAAACAACTTAACGCAGCAACTTCAGAGGTGTATTTAAAGTTTGGCGCTTAGCAGTCCATATAAGGTATAAGCGTATAGACGTTTACGTGTAAAAAAAAAAACACGGGTAATATTATTAATACTTTAAGGGCTGAAAAATTTATATTAATATCAAAATTGGTCTTTGTCTACTTTCAGGCGCAAGATTCTAAAAAATTATTTAAGCGGCCATTGTTCTTAAATTGTTTTCTAACAACGTTATGTAATATGATATTTTCAACGAAGGCCACTCAACTTATTTATCTTTTTAGAGAATATGATACACTTTTTATTCGTTGGACGGACCCTGTGTTTTGTAAAACTGAAAGTCGTACCTACAGAAGTGACTTTATCTAAAATCATTATATTGCTTTAAATTTTATACTGCCTACTTTCAGGTGTACTTTTCGAAACAGAAATATTTCATTTTCCAACACACTGCTATCTTATACAGTTTTCGATGAGAATTAAATGCTAAAGTGCTTATTAAACTTACAGGAATATTCCCTTAAAGTTTTCTTTTGTACTTACATGAAACGCAACTTTTCCTTAGCAATTTAAAAAAATTGTATTCGGAAAAAAATTTTTTTAATAAATAATGTCTTTCCTTTCATAAAATTGCGATTCACTAAATTAAATTTCAATCACTTTTTAACTGGCTTACTAAAAAGTTGCTAATGTAAGGCGCGATAACCTCCGAAGAGATCTAAGGCCGAGCTTCTCTTCCAATTTGCGTCGTGCTCCTCTTGGTTTTCCCTACAAATTGGCCGGACGGGACCTACATGTTTTATGCCGACTCCGAACGGCATCTGCAAGGCAGATCAGTTTTCACTGAGAGCTTTTCATGGCAGAAATACACCCGGAGCGCTAGCCAAACACTGCCGAGGGGCGACTCCGCTTAGAAAAATTTTCTTCTAATTGAAAAATCTTAATTCTAAAATTTTGATGTTGCTTTTCCCGGGGTTTGAACCCAGGGCATACGGTGTGGTAGGCGGAGCACGCTACCATCACACCACGGTGGTCGCCAGTTGCTAATAACTAATTGAAATTCAATCGAACAAATTTTATATCACGAGATTTCAATTCGTATTACAATTCGCGAGTAATTTTTTATCAGAATTTACACATGAGCGCGCATAAAACAAATTTTTGAATGCAAAACAAAGCGCTTAACTAATTTCATCATGCCTCAAAGGCTCTAGGTATTTGCTTACTGTTTTTAGCCATTTTGAACTCCCTGTACCATGTATTCCTCAAAGCAGCCTCAAAGTATGCTACAAAGGTATGCGCTAAACAATCGAAGCCTAATGGGAATCGCTGATGCGGAAATAAACAAAGCGCAAAACTGTAACGGAAACGGAAAAGGCAAACAAATTGAAATTTGAAAATTTTATTATGAACAAATGGCTAACAAGAGAAGAAAAGAGTTGAATCACAGAGAAACAAGAACAAAAACGAAGTTCAAAGTGCAACGCTGAGAGCTGAGCAGTTGTAAGGAAGTAGCAACAGTACAAAAACTTTCGAATAGTTAGTAGGTATTTGAAACTGCAGGATGGCTAATTTAAAACTATGAGAGAACAGTGAGTGAGGCGGAGAAAGTATAACGGCGTATTCAACTAAGCAAAGAAACTTTTCATATTTTCATTAACTTTTGAAGTTTGAATCAAATAATTGACGAATGTTTGCGCATAGTTGACTGGCAGCGGTGGAAGTTGGATTGTGTGAATGTAAAGTTTGTTGCAAAAATTTTGTAGAGCAACGAATGCTCAGTAAACTTACATGAAATAATATAGCACAGCGCTAGCAACGTGTATATTTTGTCAAAGGTTTCTAAGTAATTTGGCTAATTACGCACATAGCAACAGGAACCAGGGACCTGCACGTGTGCTCTCCACCGACCCAGTCTATCACTCGCTTACTAGTCGCATATTCGTTTGCCGTTTAATGTCTCGCATGGAGCGTTGCATTCGTTTTACTCCCATTTTTGCAGTCATCATGTAGTTGGTTTGGCATGTAAGGCAGCTAAGTAATTTAACAGAGCAAGTGGATTTTGCGAATTCGAAAAGTAATTAAATTTTGCGAAAATTGCATTTACTTACAAAGTAAATAACGAATATGAGATCACATATGTAAATTAAATTTAATGTTTTAATATGAAAAGTAAAGCGTTGTTTTTGTGCTGCTCGGCAATGCACTGGAGAGCTATAAAGGCGGAAATACAATAATGAAATGAAATATGAAAAAGGGACAGTAAGAGAATTGGCGAACTTAAATTCTGCTGGATTTATTTAATAAAACAATAAAATTTTCTTTCAATTGAGTACTCGCTACAATATGAGATGCTCATTGTGAAGTTGTTTGACGGCACTAAAACTGCAGGTTTTTGTTGTTGTGTTAACAGTGCTTCGCCCCATTCAGTAGGTGCGACCGGCCACTCGCAAATTGTCATCAAAGTCTTCTAACTGCAGTCCAATAATAATAGTCATTTAACAGAGTTGGACCATAGGGACGTTGCTGTTAGTGGCGTTTTTTCGACATTACAATTGAAAATATGGTCGATGTCATGTGGAGATGTAACTGTTGGTGGAAGAGTTGAACGGTGAACAACAACGACGGACGGAGGCACCGAACTTACACCTTGGAGACGATCAGAATAATGCTAACCGTAAGGATAGTTGACCACTTCAAGTTCTTGCTGTTCGCCAAACATATGTAAGATTCAAAATCTGAATGCTATGATGATCAACTTAACTTTCTCCCACGATTTGCGCTGATGTTGAGACTTTATCAATAAAGTAATTGGTCTCATTTGGAGCATATTTCATTTTAACAGTTAAAGGTTGCACCATCCTGCTTACATCGATAGGCTTCATCAAATAATTAACGAATATTACTACAAATGAACTAAATTCAGTCCGTAAAGTAGAGAAAAGTAGCTACAAGCGACCAGAGGATCATAGTTTCAATAAGTCAATAGTCTGCACCAACGTTGGCCTCAGTAACATTAGCTTCTAGTTTTCGTTGAAGATTTGAAAGTTGGTTATGTCTTTTAGGCCCAACCACACTGGTATTTACAAAATTGAGCTCAGATTTTTCAATCTATGTTTGGCACTAAAATATTTGAGGCATCTTTCAAGCTATTAAAGTTTAAAATCTCAAAGGCCGATGCCATGGGTAGGCTATATCATTTTTTCATCGATAGAATGATTTTTAGCTTTAAAAAACTCGACAAAACATACAGATGTTAAAAAGCTATGGGATACGTTGTAGACATGTATTGGCGCAGTTTGGCTCAACTTTTTTGGACTGAGTTGGTATTGCTTCAAAGCAGTGGTGACCATACCAAAACACCTGACTCTGCTACGACAATAGGCCCCACTGTCTTAAATCGATTGATGCCGGAACTTTTGGAGATGGAAGTACTACTTAGTCTTTCGTGAGAGATCTTCTGGGATCAGCGAAACAATAAAGGCCTTTCTCTATAAAAATCGAAAAACTTGGACGAATTTATAAAGCTACCAAAGCAAACATAAGGCAAATAAATCCTCCCAACTTAATATTGATGAAAAAAAAACTGAAAATTATCAAAAAAGTTTTACTGATGTCTGCAAAATATAAATAATCATAAAATAGCTAATAACATCAAACATAAAATAGCTAATAACATGAAATGGTTTAATTTTAAAAAGAGCGTTTCTGTTTGCTATATTTCTTTTAAGACTCAGCACAAACTGGTAAATATGGAAAGCAAAGAAAAAATGAAGTAAAATAAAAATAACATAATACAGCTGAGCGCGCAGCTAAAACTAGATGCAGCCAATAATGGCACGTACATCATCATTATTATGACTATCAACATTATTGTCAATACCAGCTACATTATTATTATGTTTTTTATGCTATTTTGTTATGTAAAATTTCACTCAATCCACTCCACCATAACTTTCATTGTGCCTTCTCTCATCGCCTCCCAGCTGAATCTCTCAGAACGCTTTTTATAACTGCTTTAACGACAGCGTTAAAACTGCCATCAAAACAATAATAATAGCAACAACATAAAAATTAAGGTCATCGTAAATTTCCTCACCCGCGCTGATTGTTTATATTTTTTATCATTTCTTTTTTTTACTTTCGGCTTTATTGGAAAATATTGCATACTTTTGTGAGTTAATGGAGAAAACAGTTCTCAACTCAGCCCACAATTTACAGATATCGCTACCAGCATAGTTTGATCGCTAAGGAGCGTTAAAACATTAAGACGCCTGAAAGTATGCAATAAATTAGAACTATCTGGTCAGAATTTTAGACATTGCATGCTTTCAGGAGCATGTTTTTTTTAGTTTAGAGGAATGGGGAAGAGGAATCATCTAGGGCAAGGACTAGTTCATTTGTTAATGGATGGGCCGAAATTGGACGGAAAGGTTTGTGGGGGGTCTTGGCAAGAGCTAAATGTAAACCGCAATTTAAAGTTGGCTAATCAGTCCAGCGTCTTTCAAGTGGAAGTTTTCGTGAGGATACGGTGGCTGGAGGGCTATCTAGTGCTGCTACGGTTAGGGAATTTAACTTCTACTCGGATATCCAAATGGCCATCAAGCGGCTATTTGGCCGGACGGAGGTCTGCCGAAGTGATTCACAAAGGTTCATCTATCATCATGGTCACTGGGGCCTTGACAGGATAACGGGGTCAATGGAAATCCATGCAGTACGTCTCAATATTCTGGAAACCCCACCCAGCTGCAGCTGCATGGAGGATGATGAGGTGGAATCATCGAGACACTTTATATTTGATTGCTCAGCTTTTGCCAGAACTAAGCTAAAGTATTTAGGTCGCAACTCACTTGGATCTCCGGAGGAGCTTGAGATCAGTATCATTCGAAACTATATAGTCGCTACGCAACGACTCTCTACCTTACCGTTATTTCAGTGGTATCACAACGGATTTTCATTCTATCCAAGTGAGCATCGCCTTCCAGGCAAGCTACCATCTAACCAAACCTAACCTACTTCAAAAAAGAAAATAAATTGGTCGACGGTGAGGGTAGCCTTCAAAACGCTTCGTGCCCAAACAGCTGAGTGGAAACGATTCATTCTAAACGCGCACCTCATACAGTAGATGTGGCATGCTAAGTTGTAACATACAGTGTCTGAAATTATTTTTAACAAGTAAGGAAGGCTAAGTTCGGGTGTAACCGAACATTACATACTCAGCTGAGAGCTATGGAGACAAAATAAGGGAAAATCACCTCGTAGTAAAATGAACCTATGGTAACCCTGGAATGTGTTTGTATGACATGTGTATCAAATGGAAGGTATTAAAGAGTATTTTAAGAGGGAGTGGGCCATAGTTCTATAGATGGACGTCATTTAGAGATATCGCCATAACGGTGGACCAGGGCTGACTCTAGAATTTGTTTGTACGATATGGGTATCAAATGAAAGGTGTTAATGAGTATTTTAAAAGGGAGTGGGTCTTAGTTCTATAGGTGGACGCCTTCTCGAGATATCGCCATAAAGGTGGACCAGGGGTGACTCTAGAATTTGTTTGTACGATATGGGTATCAAATTAAAAGTGTTAATGAGTATTTTAAAAGGGAGTGGGCCTTAGTTCTATAGGTGGACGCCTTTTCGGAATATCGTTATAAAGGTGGGCCAGAGTTGACTCTAGAATGCTTTTGTACAATATGGGTATCAAACGAAAGGTGCTAATAAGTATTTTAAAAGGGAATGGGCCTCAGTTCTATGGGTGAACGCCTTTTCGGGATATCGCCATAAACGTGGACCAGGGGTGACTCTAGAATGCGTTTGTACAATATGGGTATCAAATGAAAGGTGTTAATGAGTATTTTAAAAGGGCGTGGGCCTTAGTTCTATAGGTGGACGCCTTTGCGAGATCTTGCCATAAAGGTGGATCAGGGGTGACTCTAGAATGCGTTTTTACAATATGGGTATCAAACGAAAGGTGTTGATGGGTATTTTTAAACGGAGTGGGCCTTAGTTCTATGGGTGGACGCCTTTTCGGGATATCAACATAAACGTGGAGCAGGGGTGACCTTAGAATGCGTTTGTATAATATGGATAACAAATCAAAAGTGTTAATGAGTATTTTAAAAGGGAGTGGGCCTTAGTTCTATAGGTGAACACCTTTTCGGAATATCATTATAAAGGTGGACCAGGGTTGACTTTAGAATGCTTTTGTACAATATGGGTATCAAACGAAAAGTGTTGATGAGTATTTTAAAACGGAGTGGGCTTTAGCTCTATGGGTGGCCGCCTTTTCGGGATATCAACATAAACGTGGATCAGGGGTGACCTTAGAATGCGTTTGTATAATATGGATA
Organism: Eurosta solidaginis; assembly: GCF_040869045.1. NCBI lineage: Eukaryota > Metazoa > Arthropoda > Insecta > Diptera > Tephritidae > Eurosta > Eurosta solidaginis. The sequence continues at coordinate 11,486,825 of NC_090322.1, forward strand.
ACAAATGAAAAGTGATAATGAGTATTTTAAAAGGGAGTGGGCCTTAGTTCTATAGGTGGACGCGTTTTCGGAATATCGTTATAAAGGTGGACCAGGGGTGACTCTAGAATGCTTTTGTACAATATGGGTATCAAACGAAAGGTGTTGATGAGTATTTTAAAACGGAGTGGGCCTTAGTTCTATGGGTGGACGCCTTTTCGAGATATCGCCATAAACGTGGACCAGGAGTGACTCTAGAATGCGTTTGTACAATATGGGTATCAAATGAAAGGTGTTAATGAGTACTTTGAAAGGGCGTGGGCCTTAGTTCTATAGGTGGACGCCTTTTCGAGATATCGCCATAAAGGTGGACCAGGGGTGACTCTAGAATTTGTTTGTACGATATGGGTATCAAACGAAAGGTGATAATGAGTATTTTAAAAGAGAGTGGGCCTTACTTCTATAGGTGGACGCCTTTTCGAGATATCGCCATAAAGGTGGACCAGGGGTGACTCTATAATGTGTTTGTACGATATGGGTGCCAAATTAAAGGTATTAATGAGGATTTTAAAAGGGAGTGGTGGTAGTTGTATATGTGAAGGCGTTTTCGAGATATCGACCAAAATGTGGACCAAGGTGACCCAGAACGTCATCTGTCGGGTACCGCTAATTTATTTATATATGTAATACCACGAACAGTTATCCTTCCAAGATTCCAAGGGCTTCTGATTTCGCCCTGCAAAACTTTTTCATTTTCTTCTACTATAATGGTAGGTGTCACACCCATTTTACAAAGTTTTTTTCTAAAGTGATATTTTTTGCGTCAATAGACCAATCGAATTACAGTGTTTCATCCCTTTTTTCGTATTTGGTATATTATTATGGCATTTTTTTCATTTTTAGTAATTTTCGATATCGAAAAAGTGGGCGTGGTCATAGTCGGATTTCGGCCATATTTTATACCAATATAAAGTGAGTTCAGATAAGTACGTGAACTGAGTTTAGTAAAGATATATCGATTTTTGCTCAAGTTATCGTGTTAACGGCCGAGCGGAAGGACAGGCGGTCGACTGTGTATAAAAACTGGGCGTGGCTTCAACCGATTTCGCCCTTTTTCACAGAAAACAGTTATCGTCTTAGAATCAAAGCCTCTACCAAATTTCACAAGGATTGGTAATGTTTTGTTCGACATATGGCATAAAAAGTATCCTAGACAAATTAAATGAAAAAGGGCGGAGCCACGCCCATTTTGAAAATGTCTTTTATTTTTGTATTTTGTTGCACCATATCATTACTGGAGTTGAATGTTGACATAATTTACTTATATACTGTAAAGATATTAAGTTTTCTTTTAAAATTTGACTTTAAAAAATTTTTTTTAAAAAGTGTTCGTGGTCGTTCTCCGATTTTGCTAATTTTTATTAGGCATACATATAGTAATAAGAGTAACGTTTCTGCCAAATTTCATCATGATATCTTCAACGACTGCCAAATTACAGCTTGCAAAACTTCTAAATTACCTTCTTTTAAAAGTGGGCGGTGCCACGCCCATTGTCCAAAATTTTACTAGGTTTCTATTCTGCGTCATAAGATCAACTCACCTACCAAATTTCATCGCTTTATCGGTATTTGGTAATGAATTATCGCACTTTTTCGATTTTTCGAAATTTTCGATATCGAAAAAGTGGGGGTGGTTATAGTCCGATATCATTCATTTTAAATAGCGATCTGAGATGAGTGCCCAGGAACCTACATACCAAATTTCATCAAGATACCTGAAAATTTGCTCAAGTTATCGTGTTAACGGACGGACGGACGGACATGGGTCAATCGAATTTTTTTTTCGATACTGTTGATTTTGATATACGGAAGTCTATATCTATCTCGATTCCTTTATATCTAAACAACCAACCGTTATCCAATCAATGTTAATATACTCTGTGAGCTCTGCTCAACTGAGTATAAAAACTGGTTGAGTCGAGGGAGATTCGAAACATGTCCTTTACAACCACCCAAGGAAATTAGATTAGCACCATCTCTGATAAATAAAAAATATTTAAAAAATCTTTCAAATATTAGTATTTTAGTGGTAACGTTTGGGGGATTCCAACATCCGGTTCTTTCCTTCAATAAATTGTGGTTTCAGATGATAGTAAGGCTTAGACCGTTGGGGCTACCTGGATCCGGAACTTCTCTACCTGTCCGCTCTGCTGCATGCTTCTAGCTATCGCTTACCCCATTTTACTCCACCCTCTATGGCACCCATTAGCTCTTAGCTCTTAAAGTATAACAGGTGCAATATGAAAATTTTTTATTTTTATGATTTTAAAATAAATATTTTATTGCTAATGCATCGCACGTATTCACACATTCACTCACACACACGTTTGCACTTAAATTTATGCTCGCATTTAATTCTTATTCGTAAACTCATATACGAAAATTGTGGATAATGGATAAGCTCAGCTGCACCGGCATAAACTGAGTGGGAGAAATTTTATATGAAAGCTTTACGATTGAGGTTTATGAGTGAGCTACAGCAGTAAGTTTTGATATTCAATCAAAATTAAAGCGTTTAAGTGCTGATGGTGGCAAATATGAAATATTCTTGAAAGATGCTCAAGACGGTTGAAGTCTTGATAGAGCTGACAGGTGATGCTCGGGTCGATTTAGTCAAAAATATTGCAGTTATGTTCCGATTTTAGCCATAACGATGTATAAGATGAAAAATCGCTGACGAAGTGTCGCTCATGGTTTGATATTAATTCATATTTCGATGAGATTATTTAGGATAGTTCAAAATACCAACCCCTTCTGCAATCAAAGTTCAATTCAATTCTATTTTGCTTAGACTATAATCAGCGAGGAGATCAGTTCACGTTTGTGATATTCGCAGAAGGTTAGAAAGTAATTCCGGTAGAACTTCGGAAAATACAAATAACCGAGCAGACAAACGCTTCCTGGATATGCCTGCCCAGTACATAAATCCACGAAAGCAGATAGATAAGATCTGACAACTTCTAAATTAGCCACGTAGTCCAAGTGAACACAATGAAATCCTCAATCTCTTCTACTTAAAATGAGTAAGTTCTATTGTGAAGTCGCGCTCAAAAAACGGCGCTATCATAGCCAATTTTTCAAGTATATTTGTCTGCTTTGCTGGTTTTTGTTCCGATTTAACTGTGACTTCACTAAGCGATAATGGGTCCTTTTGATATAGCAGGAGAATTTTTGCATTCACGCACGAAAAGAAGCCGACAAAAGTGTAAAAAGCATGGTGATAGTTAGCACTTACTATGCTCATCCCGCCGCGTATGAATATAAGAGTATCTCATTACTTCTGCGAGGCTGTCAAAAATCGGTTTTGTCATTACTCTTCACTTCATTCTACTTCGGCACTGCACAGTGGCGCAATAGCAGCTCCACCATTTTTTCCTCGTTGAAAAATATCCGAAATGAGGTTTTGTGTACCAGCGCATTCCATGACAAATAAACCACAACTGTCAAGTATCATGATCTACATAGCTCACAATCTGATCTATTTATCTGAAGCCGAAAATTTTACTGAGCATGTTCTGCTTCCTAAAAATGAGCTCTTATCTGCGGGTTAGGAGATTCCATCTAGGTTTTTTGAGCTAATCTGTCTTAACCAAAATAATTACAAATTACCTAATCAATTGAGCTCTTATCTGCGGGCTAGGAGATTCCATCTAGGTTTTTTGAGCTAATCTGTCTTAACCAAAGTTAATCCCAAATTGCCTAATCTATTGAAGGCCAGTTGGCAACAAATGTCAATATAAAACCCTTAAAAATCGGTGCATACTTCTATGGGCATATTCGATTTCATATATTTTGTTACGTAATTTTTATAAAGAATTTGTTAATTATACTAGCAAATAAAATAATTTTTTGTGAACAAAACCGACATACTCGTTGACCATGTCATATTGAAAAGCAAATTTGCATTTAAAAAACAATATTGCATATTTTAGGGCGCAAATCAGTTTATTTGATTTCCATGTTCTTTTTACTCTGAGACGATGCCAAGTGCTGACTAATAATTCTGTCAAATGTTTTAACCCACTATCGACCGCAGTTTTAAATTTGAAGATATGATCGTTGCATACTTCTCAACTCATTGAACTTGTTGCCTTATATAATTGCTCCTCGAGTTATGTGTGCCCAAATCAATATATTTTAATAAATGTCCATGCACATTCCATATTTTAAATATAAATCAAATTTTGCTTCTGCTTTTCTTCTATCTTGTTTGTTATTTCTTATTAGCTCATAAATGTTGTGCGACGTGATCATCACTCAAAGGTGCGCCTTTGTTTATGCAATACAAAATCTCTCTGAACAAAAAAACCAATTCTTCGGAATTTTATTTAAAATATTTCAAATCTACATAAATACTAACAGACCCGGCAGATGTTGTTCTGCCCTGAATTTGGCCTATCTGCCAACAAAGAACAGTAATTGGTTCGATAATATCAGACGAATTGGATGTTAAGATTGGCCTACCCCAAGGCTCTGTTCTTGCACCAATTTTATTCAACATTTATATTAATGATATACATAAATTCTGTTTTGAAATTCAGCTCCATAAAACTTTTCGCTGATGATGCTATAATTTCTATAAATGGCAAAAATGAAAATGATATAAGAATCAAGTTACAAAGTGACTTAAACGCACTTTATATCTGGCTGTGTACAAACAGACTTAAAATTAATATAGAAAAAACTAAATACATGCTTATTTCAAGAAAAAAAATTGCTAATTTTGAAGCTATTACTATAAATAATATTGAAATAGAAAAAGTAAATACGATTAAATATTTGGGTGTTCAGATTGATTGCAAATTAAAATTTGATGCCCATGTTGACTATTCAGTAAGTAAAATAGCAAAAAAATTATGGTTTATTCAAAGAACTTGTAAAAACTTAAGTAATTATTACAAAGTAAAGGTTTATAGATCCATAGTTGAGCCTTACTTTATTTATTGCTCAACAATATTTTTTATTATGAATGATTCGCAAATTGATAAGTTGCAAAAAATGCAAAATAAAGCAATGCGCTTTATTTTAGGCAAACGTTATTATGCTTCTAAGTTTAAATTGGATGAGCGTTAAACAACAAATATTCTTTAACACAATGAAATTTATTTATAATATAAAGAACGGAATTTTGCCAGAGTATCTCAGAACAGGTATTACATTTAATTACGAGGTCCATGATATAAATACAAGGCAGAGAAATAATTTTAAATTGCCAAATTATAAAACAGAGTCGGAACAAAATAGTCTTTTTTTACAAAGGGTTGAAATACTTCAACGAACTACCTGAATATATAAAAAATTGTGATAGAAACTTATTTAGCAGCCGGTTGTATGACTACACCAAATCTAGGCCGATTAAATGATATAGTCGTTGAGATTTAAATGCATTAGTGATACATTTGTCATAATTAAAATTTTTTCTTTAATTTAAAAATTTAGATTATGAAGCACACATTAATAAATGCAATCATATTTTTATGTTTTGAACTAGGCTCTTAGAGTCGTATTAAATAAATAAATAAATAAATAAATAAATAAATAAATAAATATATATATAAATATATACATTTTAATAAGCTTTTTCCGTCTAACTCTGCCCTACCCCTCTACACTTTTTCCTAATCTTTTTATTCAGTCCTCCCTCCGTCTTTTTCGCTTCATCTCCATTTTCGTCTCTTTCTCAGTCTCCTTCTCTCTTTTCTCTTCTCTCAAGTTTTTCTCCTTCTTCTTCATCTCTTACTGCCAGTCCCAGAGGGTGGTATGTATTTTGTTCCAGTCCTATTCCGAGTCTCAGTCCCAGTCCTAGTCCTAATCCCAGTCCCAGTCCGTCTCTGGTATACTTCCGGGAAAAAAGCATCGTAAATACAAACATAGGCAAATTTATATACGAAATTTCAGGCAAATCGAATAGGACGTATGTAAATAGGTATGTGAGTATTATTAATTCTTGTCTTTATTTCGGCTTCGCATGCATATTTATCAGTTTTGCCAGGTTGATGCGACTAAATCGAATATCACAATGAACTTTAGAGCTCTCAGCAACAGCTTTCATTTGATATCCATAATACACACACATTCTAGGGGTATCCGGGTCCATGTTTTGGCCTATATCTCGAGATCCTAGTCACCCAGCGGTGTAAAACTTACTCTGTACTAAAGCATACATCAACAGCTTCAATTTGATTAATATAAAAACACATTCTAGGTGTATCCGGGTCCACGTTTTGGCCTACATCTCGAGACCCTAGTCACCCAGCGGCATAAAGCTTACTCTGTACTAAAGCACACATTAACAGCTACAATTTGATACCCATAATGTAAAAACACATCCTAGTGTTACCCTGATCCACGTTTTGGCCTATATCTCGAGACTCTATTCACCAATAGGTGCGAAAACTACCCTGTACTAAAGCACTCATCAACAGCTTCAATTTGATACCCACAATGTAAAACATTGTCTAGGCGTTCACGGGCCCACGTTTGGCCTATATCTCCATACCCTAGTCACCCAGGGGTATGAAAATGATCCTCTACTAAATCACTCAACAGCTTTCATTTGTTATCCATATTGTATAAACACATTCTAGGGGTACCCGGGTCCACGTTTTGGCCTATATATCGAGACCATAGTCACCCAGGGGTATGAAAATGATCCTCTACTAAATCACTCAACAGCTTTCATTTGATATCCATATTGTATAAACATATTCTAGGGTGCCCGGGTCCACGTTTTGGGCTATATCTCGAGATCCTAGCCTCCGAGTTGTATGAGCATTATCCTATACTATAGCACTCATCAACAGTTTTCATTTGATATCCCTATTGTATAAACACATTCTAGGGGTACCCGGGTCCACGTTTTGGGCTATATATCGAGACCCTAGCCTCCCAGTTGTATGAAAATTATCCTGTACTATAGCTTTCATCAACAGCTTTCATTTGATATCCATATTGTATAAACACATTCTAGGGGTATCCGGGTCCACGTTTTGGGCTATATCTCGAGACCCTGGCCTCCCAGTTGTATGAAAATTATCCTGTATTATAGCACTCATCAACAGCTTTCATTTGATATCCATATTGTATAAACACATTTTAGGGGTACGCGGGTCCACGTTTTGGGCTATATCTCGAGACCCTAGCCTCCCAGTTGTATGGAAATTATCCTGTACTATAGCACTCATCAACAGCTTTCATTTGATATCCATATTGTATAAACACATTCTAGGGGTACCCGGGTCCACGTTTTGGGCTATATCTCGAGACCCTAGCCTCCCAGTTGTATGAAAATTATCCTGTACTATAGCACTCATCAACAGTTTTCATTTGATATCCATATTGTATAAACGCATTCTAGGGGTACCCGGGTCCACGTTTTGGGCTATATCTCGATACCCTAGCCTCCCAGTTGTATGAAAATTATCTGTACTAAAGCACTCATCAACAGTTTTCATTTGATATCCATATTGTATAAAACATTCTAGGTGTACCCGGGTCCACGTTTTGGGCTATATCTCGAGACCCTAGCCTTCCAGTTGTATGAACAGTATCCTGTACTATAGCACCCATCAACAGCTTTCATTTGATACCCATATTGTGCAAACACATTCTAAGGGTACCCGGGTCCACGTTTTGGGCTATATCCCGAGACCCTAGCCTCCCAGTTGTATGAAAATTATCCTGTACTATAGCACTCATCAACAGCTTTCATTTGATATCCATATTGTATAAACACATTCTAGGGGTACCCGGGTCCACGTTTTGGGCTATATCTCGAGACCCTAGCCTCCCAGTTGTATGAAGATTATCCTGTACTATAGCGCTCATCAACTGCTTTCATTTGATATCCATATTGTATAAACAAATTCTAGGGGTACCCGGGTCCACATTTGGGCTATATCTCGAGACCTAGTCTCCCAGTTGTATGAAAATTATCCTGTACTATAGCACCCATCAACAGCTTTCATTTGATACCCATATTGTGCAAACACATTCTAAGGGTACCCGGGTCCACGTTTTGGGCTATATCCCGAGACCCTAGCCTCCCAGTTGTATGAAAATTATCCTGTACTATAGCACTCATCAACAGCTTTCATTTGATATCCATATTGTATAAACACATTCTAGGGGTACCCGGGTCCACGTTTTGGGCTATATCTCGAGACCCTAGCCTCCCAGTTGTATGAAAATTATCCTGTACTATAGCGCTCATCAACTGCTTTCATTTGATATCCATATTGTATAAAACATTCTAGGTGTACCCGGGTCCACGTTTTGGGCTATATCTCGAGACCCTAGCCTCCCAGTTGTATGGAAATTATCCTGTACTATAGCACTCATCAACAGCTTTCATTTGATATCCATATTGTATAAACACATTCTAGGGGTATCCGGGTCCACGTTTTGGGCTATATCTCGAGACCCTGGCCTCCCAGTTGTATGAAAATTATCCTGTATTATAGCACTCATCAACAGCTTTCATTTGATATCCATATTGTATAAACACATTTTAGGGGTACGCGGGTCCACGTTTTGGGCTATATCTCGAGACCCTAGCCTCCCAGTTGTATGGAAATTATCCTGTACTATAGCACTCATCAACAGCTTTCATTTGATATCCATATTGTATAAACACATTCTAGGGGTACCCGGGTCCACGTTTTGGGCTATATCTCGAGACCCTAGCCTCCCAGTTGTATGAAAATTATCCTGTACTATAGCACTCATCAACAGTTTTCATTTGATATCCATATTGTATAAACGCATTCTAGGGGTACCCGGGTCCACGTTTTGGGCTATATCTCGATACCCTAGCCTCCCAGTTGTATGAAAATTATCTGTACTAAAGCACTCATCAACAGTTTTCATTTGATATCCATATTGTATAAAACATTCTAGGTGTACCCGGGTCCACGTTTTGGGCTATATCTCGAGACCCTAGCCTTCCAGTTGTATGAACAGTATCCTGTACTATAGCACCCATCAACAGCTTTCATTTGATACCCATATTGTGCAAACACATTCTAAGGGTACCCGGGTCCACGTTTTGGGCTATATCCCGAGACCCTAGCCTCCCAGTTGTATGAAAATTATCCTGTACTATAGCACTCATCAACAGCTTTCATTTGATATCCATATTGTATAAACACATTCTAGGGGTACCCGGGTCCACGTTTTGGGCTATATCTCGAGACCCTAGCCTCCCAGTTGTATGAAAATTATCCTGTACTATAGCGCTCATCAACTGCTTTCATTTGATATCCATATTGTATAAACACATTCTAGGTGTACCCGGGTCCACGTTTTGGGCTATATCTCGAGACCCTAGCCTCCCAGTTGTATGAACAGTATCCCGTACTATAGCACCCATCAACAGCTTTCATTTGATATCCATATTGTGCAAACACATTCTAGGGGTACCCGGGTCCACGTTTTGGGCTATATCTCGAGACCCTAGCCTCCCAGTTGTATGAAAATTATCCTGTACTATAGCACTCATCAACAGCTTTCATTTGATATCCACATTGTATAAACACATTCTAGGGGTATCCGGGTCCACGTTTTGGGCTATATCTCGAGACCCTAGCCTCCCAGTTGTATGAAAATTATCCTGTACTATAGCGCTCATCAACAGCTTTCATTTGATATCCATATTGTATAAACACATTCTAGGGGTACCCGGGTCAACGTTTGGGCTATATCTCGAGACCCTAGTCACCCAGGGGTATGAAAATTATCCTGTACTATAGCACTCATCAACAGCTTTCATTTGATATCCATATTGTATAAACACATTCTAGGGGTACCCGGGTCCACGTTTTGATCTCAAGACCCTAGACACGTAGCGAAAAAAGGTAGACGTTGGCCGATTCTCAGACCTACCCAATATGCTCACAAAATTTCATGAGAATCGATTCAACCAATTCGGAGGAGTTCAGCCTCTAAAACCGTGACAGAATAATTTTATATATTAGATTTACATATTTTCACAAGCAAATTAAAGGAAAATATTCTGCATACTGATGCTTGTTTGTAATCTCTGTTATTATATACTATCTGTGCATATTTTTCTATCATAAAATTACACGAACACAACCTTATGCTTCAACACATGCACACCAACTGACCCCTCCATCAACATGACAGTTCAAGCGTAGCACTGTCTATCGACAGCATAGCACAAAATAAAAGCTAACAAGTGGCAGAAGGTAGTGAAACATTGCAAAAACAAACTTTCGCATCCACAAGAGCAACTCTGTTGGAAATTCTTCCCACAAGCCCTTTAATAAGAATGTTCTTCATAATCTTCACTAAGCGTTCCCTCAGCCTGAGATTTGTATACATAGACCATAAATAGCTCCGACAGTACTTTAGAAAAATCTAATATGCGCCTTGAAATATGCGTTGAGTTCTTTAATTGAAATTTTATTTTGAAGAAAATTTTGCATATTTTTAGGCGAATTATTTGTTTTTGGCTTATTATGTACTTTTCTGTTCTATCCAATAAAATTTTCCGTGGAAGAGAGTTAGACAGATCGTCAACGAATTCTTTCTGCAGACCTGTATCCCGTATAGCCGACTTTCTACTTACTATCCCTTCTGAAATGGATTTTATTGGTTTGGGTTTATTTCAAAGATTGGACAGCTATACTTTGAAGCCCCTTGCAATGCCTAATTGAGGACTAAGCTAAACTGACAGTAACAGATATACAAAAACAAGAATCCCAAAGAGGTACAAAAGGGAGAACTTCGATACTTCGGAGCCATAGTCCACAGTCACAGCATAAATAGCCCTTAGCTCTAATACAGGCTGTGCAGTGAAGAATAACTTACAACTATAACGGAGGCCAGATGATGGATACTCACTAAAAATCCTTCAACGATTTGGAATTAATCTGCTTTAAAAACAAACAACAATCAAAGCCCATAAAGGCAGGAACTTTCTCCCGGGAGTGGGATTCGAACCCGAACCCCTACGATGATTGAAATGTTACAAACGCATTCAGCCACGGCATACCTTAGTTGTTGTAAACTTATCCCGGGGGTGCGGTGTGGATTCGAATCCAACTCCCGGGAGAAATTGCTTTGAAGAGATTTACAAGGTATAATCGAAACAGCTGTCGCCTTGTCCGTCCTGATGATTCATACAAATTGGTTAGGTAAAGTTTGTAACCTACTAAAATGCCGCTCACAAGTAACTTTTTTTTTAGTTAGCTGGAAGCAAACTGAGTTCTAACTACTTACATTTCAGCTTAAAAGTAGTCAGTTAAGTTGAATATGATAGACACAAAAAAAACTTGAGTTATAAATAGCCAACTCTCAGTTGAGGTCCTACAGGGTTCCTGCCTGCTACCCATATGTGTTCATAGATACATATATATTTGTGGAAATAGCAATAAAATAGATAGTACAGCTGGTTGAAAGAAAATCATACGTTTTTTTTTTTGTGAAAATATGCAAGTAGAGGACAGTCAATGGGACACTGGACTACTATAAATGGAAATTTGTTTTTATAATAGCAACAACAGAAAAAGCGAACACTGACATGTCAGTATGGCTCAATGAAAAATGAAAGAGCATAAGGTCGAGCTAAATACAGAGAATTTGTGTTATAGAAAGTCATCTAAATTAAAGATCTCATGTCATAAATTGTAAGTTGACCCTTTTGATTTGAGATGCCTTTTCTCCTTTTTATTACGTGAATTATTTTTATTTTTAGTGGCCATCTGTTCACTGACTCTTACCGCCTGTTTACTGAAGCTTTCGATACAAAAGGAGAATTAGTATTTTATTTAGATAGTTATTTTTTATAGTCTCTCATTATTCCACTAGCTACGCAACTAATGTCTTCTAGTTTTTAATTTTCCTTTCATACTTTACCTTATAACCAACAATGTGTGCTTATTTACGTGAAAAGCTCACTCATAAATGACATCTAATTAAAGTGAATAGAGCTGGCATAAAAGTAGCCATAGTATGCCATCCATATGTGTATACATCATAATATCTATACTGACTGACAAAAGTCGAATGGACGCATGCTTAATTTGCATGCACATTTCTGTTTATTATCTCGCTTGTTGATCTGTGAATTACATAATAATTCTACATTAGTGAACAACATCTCTGTTGTGTGTAAACATCTCTGTTCGCGGAATGGGGGAATACAGAATGCAAGCGTAAGATAAATGGTTATCGGTTTTTTTTATCGAAAAGTTTAAAATTTTTATCGAGTATTTATTGAAAATTTCTCGACATTTATCAAACATATTTCGATTTCTTATCGAAATGTTATAGATTTCTTAACAAAAAGTTATCGATTTGTTTAAAAAAGTTATTGATTTGTTAACTAAAAGTTATCGGTTTGTTATCGGAGTGTTTCAAAGTTGCCATCGGCTTGCTATCGAAAATTAATCGTTGGTATATGGAGAGGTTATATATTAATTATCGAACTATCATTAGCCAGTTATTGATTTTGTATCAAAAAGTTATTGATTTACTATCGAAAAGTTACCGACTATTTATCGAAAAGTCATTAGTCAGTTAGCGAATTTGCATCAAAGTTATTGATTAATTATCGAAAAGTAATCGAGATTTTTCAAAAAGTGTAACGTTTTGTTACTTAAAAGGTATAGCTTTGTTATGAAAAACTTTTCCCTTTGTTGTCGAAAAGTTATCGGGAGGCTATTTGTTATCGCCGTGTTATCGATTTGTTAACGGCGACTCGCCGCACAATAGAGACAGTTCGAAATCTTTTTTCATTACCCCTTTACAGGCCGTAATATCTAAACGATTTTGAAAATTTTTGCTTTCATCACTAAAAGGATTTTGAGATTTACAAAATAACTGTTTTTGAATTTTTCTTTGTTCATATGATGTTTTGTATGCGAAATTCAAAGGAAGGCGAACATTTTTGGAAAATCGATTCTCCTGGTCCAGTTAATAGATGTTTTATAACAAAAGCCAGGTCAGTGTCATTATGGTGATGTGCTGAAACTAAAATGAGGTTAAGAAAATAAAAAATTCCAAAAAAATTCCAATCATTTTGCATATACATACATTTTTTAAGCTTTTCCGGTCTATTGAGGTATAGTGCAAATAAAGCTAATTATTTCATCTAACAGCTCGAATATATTAATTATAAAATTGGACATTATTTCTCTGCCCAACTTACTTTTTTTGCCACTAGTGTATGTTTTACTTAACTAAGGTTATCAATCATTTTCTCGCCCACATTTGCTACCAATCTATCGCACACTACCGATTCTCATTCTACATCGCAATTACTTGCCATTCATCTTGCGAAATTACACTTTTACGCAAGGAAATTGGAAAAAATATGAACAAATTAAAAAAGGGGAAAATAAAGTAAGTAAAGATTGGGATGCTGAAGAAAAATTGATTTTGTAAATGTTGCAGAAGTTTTTATATAAAGATAATATAAATTTAATATATAAAGAAAAGAAAATATGTTGATACCAGAAAGCAAACAGAAAATAATATAAATAAATAAAACCACAAAAGGTCCAAGATTAAAGCAACCGCGCAAAATAAAGAGTTCTGAAATTATAACCTTAGCTCCTGCCTGCAATCTGCATGAATGCTACGCTAAACGAAGAGTGTATAAATGAATGATTGATTGAATGTTTGCATCCCCAAGAGGAGAACAGACTGCACAAGATGGCGCGATCTCACCATTACTGTGGAGTCTTCTGCCTAGTTCTCTTCTACAAACAGACGCAAGTTTCCATTAATGATGTTCTTCAAACAATCAGAACTTAAAGACATTACATCACCAAAACCAAACAATTATCTAAACAAAAGTGGCGCCCAACGTGGGGCTGTATAGGAGGAGGGTGGAAAAGTACCATTAACACGGAATTGGATATAATTTCAGTTGCATATACGCCGTTTAGCACTTACTCAAAAAAGCCGAATCGAACTCAAACTAAAAATACATTATAAATTGTATTATCGCACCAATATAGCAAAGTTACCTTCCTCCATATTTTATTGATTTATATCGTTTTCTACTTGCGAATATACTTTTATATTACAAACATATTTCTCCTATCGGCTTTAACCAGCTCCCTCATACGAGCCCGCTTAACTACTTACTCACTTTCTTACTTTAGCCACTTCAACAGCCACCAAACTTTAGCAATAAAACTCGCTCAACTTCGCCAGCCATACTCGCATCATTCTCTGCTATATACTTACTTTAACACGAAACAACTTTTAATTAAGACTTTTTCGTCGGTAAGCATTTATGCAGAGGCAGCGTAAACTTGGTACAACATGATCACAATGTTTTTGGCAAAAAAAAAAGATTAAGTTTGAAGTTAAAAATAAAGGGGAAATCAAAATTCGTAACAAAGTAAAAAAAAGTTATTTCCGAATTTGCTAGCAACCAGGGCAGTTGATAGTGAAAATATAGAAAAAGAAGCCTTTGATAACAAATTTCAAATCTAAAAATATATTTCTTTGTTTTTTTACGGTTCGTTGTGTGTTTTAAATATTTTTTGTAATAACTGTTTTCTTAGAAGCATTGACTCGCATTATATTTTGGAACAAACTACATAGTACCTATTTTGTTCGTGATTATTGTATACATATTTTTATATTTATTTAATTAAAATGTTTTCACTCTTTTATGTAAGTTATCATAAAATTATACAATTTTCATATTTTTATTGTAATTGTAATTTTTTGAAGGCTATTAAATTTTCTGTTAAAAAAAATACATAAATATGTATATTCTAAAGGTTTTGCGTTTTTTAGATTTTTTAGTTAATTTCTAGAATTTTCTCATATAAAAAATTTGGAGTTTTTTTACTAAAATATTATTTTTGAAATAATTTCAAAATTGTTTACTTTATAAACGACATGTCAATTTTAATGATAGTCCAGTTTTTTTAAATCCTTTTTATACCTTTCATGAACATGAAATGGTATATTAACTTTGGTCCGATGTTTGTAACGTTGAGAAATATAGAAGATAGACTCACTATTAAGTATACCGAATTGATCAGGGCGACGAACTGAGTTGATATAGCCATGCCCGTCTGTCCGTCGGTCCGTCTGTCTGTTTGAACGCAAACTAGTCCCTCAAATTTTGAGATATCTCAATGAAATTTGGCACGATGATATATTTTTGTATTATATTAGACATTTGTCGGACCCGGTAGGATCGGGCCACTATAACATATATCTCCCATACAACCGATCGTTCAGATAAGACGATTTTGGTCATTTCTGCCGCAATTTAGAAAGTATAAACGTGAAACTCGGTGATATATATTCTAATATATCATAAAAGATATCCTGAAAAAATCCGAGCTATATATAGTTATATCCCATACAACCGATCGTTCAGATAGAAACGTTTTTGGCAATCTCTCCCTTAATTTCCAATATAAAAAGGTCAAACTTGGTGATATTTATTATAATATATCATAGAAGATTTCATGAAAAATCATTTCGATCGGAGCTATATATAATATATAACTAATACAACCGATCGTTCAGATAGAAAGATTTTTGGCCATTTCTCCCTTAATTTCCAATACAAGAAGGTCAAACTTGGTGATATTTATTATAATATATCATAGAAGATTTCATGAAAAATGATTTCGATCAGAGCTATATATAATATGTATCCCATACAACCGATCGTTCAGATAAGGGGGTTTTTTGCCATTTTTTTTATATTTATATTAAAATCGTTTAGGTATGTACATCTGTTCACTATATATTTCTTATACAGCGCATTATTTGGAGATTACGAATGGGATAAGATTATTGTTCAGCCCAATTCATGAAAGGTGTGAAGTCTTCGGCACAGCCGAAGACAGTCCTGCCCTTACTTGTTTCTTTTTGTTTCAGTTATTTACTTACTTGTACTTGTTGTTGTTGTATGAGCTTTTTATTGATTATTTGTTTAACTAACATAAAAACCTTTGTTAGTTTTGAACTTTTTTTTTTAATTTTTGTAAATAACTTTTTCGTTTTAACAGTTTTTTTCTTAATGTTGTTTTTTGCTTTAACATTATTTTCAGCTTTTACGCTAACAAATTTTTTTTTCTTTTGTTTAAAAAAAACAATTTCGAAATTTTTTTATTTATTTTACATTTGATTTGATTTTTTTTTAAGTTTTTACAACTAGTTATTTTTTCCAAAAATGTTTTCTTAATATTAGTTATAACTTAATAATGTCGTTATAATTAAAGAATTTTTTTTCATTTTTTAAATTTTTGAGATGTTTTCTTTTTTATTGCGATTAATAAAAATCTTAAGCTTTTAAACTTCATCATGATTCGAGTTTTTGTTTTTCAACTTTTTTCAGTTCGCGGTTTTTTTTATTGATATTAGAGAAAAATTGTAAGGTTTACTAACGGCGATGGTTACTAGAACATGTTTCTGAATTTGACTTCTTCATCAGCTAGCTTTTCGGTAGCTGAGCATTGAACTCGAATCTCCAACATTCATATCAGTGCAAAGGCAAATGCCTTTAGCTACTGAGCGATATTAATGTCCCGTTGCTCGCTGTACTATTGGTCTCTAAGAATTGTCTTTTTGTTTCTATTCCTTTTAGTCATCATGTAGGCATTTTTTTATAGTTTTTAAAACTTTATTTTATATTTTTTATTAACAACTTTTCCTGCAACCTAAAAATCTTTTAAAAAATTTGAATTTCAATCAAATTTTAATTAGATAAAATTTTATTTAGTTCCTCTCCTATTTATATTTTTTTCTATGTTTAATATCTCTGTCGTATTTTTTGAGCTTTTCAATATTCTTTGAAATCTTATAACAAAGAAACTCTCTTTCAACGCAGGCTTAGAATTATTTTGCTAAAAAAAACGTTTGCACTTCTCTTGTCCGGCTTAATCACGCAATAATTGTTTCTCCTAGAGCTCCTTGTATTCCCTCTCCCTACGTTTCCCCGTCTTTTTCATTCCATTTTACATGTCTTTTGCCAGCTACATTGCCGCCTCATGCTGTTCTCCGCGCTAGAACCATTTTTCTTATCTACCAACTCACTGTCGCAAGCTCAAATATTGTTTGTCATTGTTGTTAAATGTTCACTCTCGAATTGTATGAAATTTAAAGTTTAATTCGATTTGCGTTTTTTCTTGGTCTGCGCTCAACTTGTATTTATTTAAATATTGCCATATTGCACAAACTTCAGCAACGATGTGTTCGCTGCTTGCACCTCTTTGAGCTGGGCGGGGATGTCAAATTATTGCAAAAAACAAAACTTTTACAACACAATGTAACAAAAAGGTTGGTTAAGTTGTTGATGTTTGTATGTGTGTATGTAAGTGTATAAGTTAGGCGGAGGTGAGTAAAAAAACGCAAGTAGGCTTAGAAAGCAGTTGTTGCTTTGAGGTTCGACGTTGCGTATGAGTAAGTTTTGGTAAAAGTCATGAATGAAGGTTGAGGTTTCACAATGAATCAGAAGCATTTTGTGTGTTAAATACGTTTAAGGTTTTTTCAATGATTTCAATTGAGCATTTCAATAATGTTTATAGAATAAATAAATTTTTCCAAATGCTTATGTAATCTTTTATGTACACAGTTTACTAAAGGCCATGAGAGATTATCGCCTCAGAAACTCATTCTCTAACCAAAACAGGGAAGCTTAGCTCATTATAGTTCTTAAGCTCTACTAAGCATTCCATTTTTCGTCTATTAGTTTGGTTTAAAACTTGAATATTGTAAATAAATATTTTTTTTTTTACTTACAAATTCTTTTTTAAACTTTTTCTACTTGCAGGTGAGTTGACTTTTAATTTCAATGAATTGCTTGTCCAGACGCGCGAAAACTAAAATATTAAGATCAAAGAAGGTAAATAAATAAAGGAGAAAAAAAGGATAAAAAAAGTTCAAAAGTTTATAAATAAAGACAGACAGTGACCATGAAATGCGAAAAAAATGTGAGAAAAAAATTTACAGCTAGGCACTGACAAAAAGCGAAAAGAAAACTTGCACGTAGTCAATATACTGAGGAGACTGGTTACTTTCATTTTGGTTTTATTTAAGCAGAACAATTAAAGAAAAAACTAATAATTACTAGGAGACCCGACACACGTTGTTCTGTCCAAAATATCGCGCATTTTTTCCTATTGCATCCCTCTCTTCGAGAAATAGTCCTTCACCTATGTATCAATTACTGTGGGTAATCATACAGTAACCGTGCGATTTTTCACTGTCACTCCTTAATCGCAGTGAGTTTTATCTCACAGTGATTTCAGTGACAGTGCTCAATAGTTAGTGTTCAAAGAAATGTATTATCTAAATCGCAATTCACAATCACGATTATCAATAATGGCACATACAGTTTTTATCACAGCAGAACATAAGCTGCGACATTACGATTCAGTTAATCTGCCATGTGTGCTGCTAACCACCGCCTGATGTCGCAGTAAGTAAGCTTCAAGTGAGGATATTTGCATATTCGACTACTAAATCGACTGCCTGGTCATGGCAGAAATCACAGGCTAATTCGTTCATATTATCGCCGCTTGTGTTTCCTGTGACGAGAGCTGTGATTGCGATAATTGGTTAGTGTGATACAGAGCGGCACAAAGACGATACCACAATCAGTTAGTCACTGTGATTTTTCCTTAGCTGTGATTTAATCTGACCACTCAGTTGCTGTGACAATTCGAACATTAATGGAAGTACCATAATCTTCCGGAGAACTTTTCCCTTGAGTATTCAAATACGAAGTGCCTATATCAACGTCGTCCATTATTTCGAGCAATACGTAACGAAAAGTATTCATGAGAGATTCATATAGCGTGATTTTTGTTCGTCAACGTGCGACTTTACCTTTCAATTGCCTACTCAGTTCAAGAGAGCGCTTGATAGCAAATTGATAACCCGTTACAAAATAACAGGTACATGAATGTTGTCTAATTCTAGTATTAATGCTGCTTTCAGACACGAAACCCAAGAAATTCAAATTCTTTTTCAGGTTCTGGGATCTAGAAGGGCGACTGTCTCAGCGTAGATTACTTTGCTTGCTAGCAATGAAGATTGCCTCTCGATTTTCGTGTGATTTTCTTTGTCAGAACTAATTTTATTGGGCAAATGCATTTGGTGCATTCCACCGTCCTCCCAGCATTGCAATCCTTTCTCCCTTAACAAGTAGCTGATCTACTAATACCTTTACCGAAACTTATTGACACTTTCAAATGATTTCGGGAGATCCGATTCGAGCAGAGCTTGTAACAAGCTGATTTCAATAAAAAAAATGGCATTCATTATGACAACTTCTTTTGCAACCATTTTCACTCCTTTGCTTATACTATTTTTACTACCATTTATACTACCATTTTTACTGCTAATTTTCCTAGTATTCCTACCACCAATTCTACCAAGTAATTCTGCTACTAAATCCACTTCTCTTTTTAACACTAACCCTACTACTTTTGCTTCCATTATTTGCAATCCTTATTCTACTACTATTTCTACTACCAAGCTTACTGCCATATCTGTTACCAATTTTATCACTAATTCTACTTCATATACTATTTTTACAACAAAAAATACCAAAAAATTCGCTACTTCTTCCACGAGTTCTACTACTTTTTCTGCTACTAAATTTGCAGATATTTTTTCTACGAATACTTTTGCTACGTAAAATGCCACTTAATTGAGCATATTGTATTGTCTTCTCTCTGATGTCGAAATGATTTAATTTAGACTTGAATTTGTATACTCAAACGAGAGCTAATTGGAAAAGTTTTTGATTTCCACTTAAAATGCTTTAACTGCTAAACTGACTTTTCTGCTACGTTCTTACTTATAAAAAGCAGCTTCAACTAATTTCTTTTATAAATTCTATAATTTAACGAACTTACGTAAATTCAAAAAACGTAATCAAATTTGGCTGCCTAAAAGCTTTTTGAAATGTAACCACATTTATAATTAGATTTTAACATTTTATAAACGTAGGCATTCTGTGAAGCTGGCTAATAAATTAAGAAAAGTTACAACTACAGCAATATATGTACATGGCGGGGAAACCGTCTTCAACTTTTTTAACGACATTTTAGTGTATACCAAACCTCAGTAATATTTGATAGTAACAAGCTTTCGATATAAAAGCTTGAAAGTAATTGTTATCCCAGATACACTCAAGGCACGTGCAAAGCTTACTACATTGCCTTTTTAA
Organism: Eurosta solidaginis; assembly: GCF_040869045.1. NCBI lineage: Eukaryota > Metazoa > Arthropoda > Insecta > Diptera > Tephritidae > Eurosta > Eurosta solidaginis. The sequence continues at coordinate 11,507,049 of NC_090322.1, forward strand.
AAATTTACTTCTAATTTATTATATAATATGTAGGTTATATGTCATGTCCTTTTTTGCTTCGAAATGTCAAGGTCACACAGAAAAGTAACAGCCTTTCCAGCAACTAACAGCACAGATTCTCTAATTTTTCAAAAAGCAAAAAATTTCATGGTCAGACAGAGTAAAGAATCAAAAGTAGCAGATAAACTGAAAACAACTCCAGCTGTATTAAGTTATAAATAATTCAAGACAGTAAAATTTAAACTATATTATAATGTGCTAAAGTTGGCATATTTCAAGCGCTACTAAAAAATTAAAGTTTTATTACAAAACACTTAAGAGCATTTACTGGTACATGACGTAGGTCCACAAGCTTGTCTGTGTGTGTAGCTGCGGCAGAGAAAAACGAATTTCGAAAAGCACTTACTACAAATGCTAATATCTACTAAATACGCCTGCTAGCGCATACTTTTAGGCGTTTTGCAAAAGCTATGCAAATAATGCGCATATGTTTGCATCCCCTTCTTATGCTCCAATTACCTCCACCTCTTGTAAAGTGTAAAACTGCTAGCAAAACCGATTATCGCATAATTAGCGAGACTTTTAATTACCTCAAACTATGAGTTGCTGACGCGCTTAAAAGTGTGCATTAAGTTTAAGTGAACAAGTAAAGTTCTCCTCTTGCAGGTATAATAAAAATAGCTAAAATAAATGGCAAGGAAAATTAAAGCGGAAACTTTTAATATGATTTTATATGCCTAAGGCAAGGCAATAATCATCAATAGCATATTTATAGGCGCAAGCAAGCTAATAGCAAGCCAGAAAGTGAGTATTTCGGCATAAGTAGTGGAAAATCTGAAAGATCTTGTACTGTATGAAGAGGTCTCTTGAACAGAAAGTAAAAAGGAAATTTACATCAAAGAGAAAAGGCAAACATTTTGTTTGTGAATTCGTAAGCTACATTAAGGCGCTTTTTTACTAATTAAGTTAATTAAGCGGCAGTTAAACTAAAAAAGGCCGCTTTATCTTTTATATTTTTGCTTTTGGATTGGATGGAACGAGTACTGACTAAATATCCGTTTTGGTGTGTCAATATTTATAGGATTAGCGCAGAGTGTTACAATTTTTATATATCTTGCTAGTTTGTCTGTCTAAATAATTAACAATTCCATTAAAATAGTAAAAATATTTTTAAAAATGCTTGAAAAACTGGTTTGCTATGAAATATGAAAGAATGTTCCATGTGGTGGCTTGTATACATACATTAGCTTTTTCCCAGCTAAGTCAATTTTCCCAGAAGCATATACAAAGCGTTATTTCAAAAACAAAAGCACCATATGTCCTGTCTAAATTATATGAGGCCTTTTGTTATCCTGTCAAAATATCGTAGAAAACAAAATTGCTTCTACTGTGCGCCTTAATGCATGCACTTCATTGGCATTGTGCACTAAATGTATTTGCTCAAGATAAACTATTGTCATCTGACAACTGCATTGTGCAAATACTAGGAAAAATTGCAGGATTAATAAAGCACTCTACTTGACGTGGCAGTATTGACGTAAAACATGAATTTGTTGCATACTTTAAGGCGCTTTTTAAATTTGTTTAAGTGTACTTTCCACCAAAAAGGCGTAAGAAAAGTGTAAGCGCTTATGAAATAGGAAACAATTAAGAGTTTAAATGAAATTTTCTAAAACTGTCCACCGATGAAAGGTCTTTAGGGTTTTTTGAGCTTTTGTGAAAAAGCTTCTATAGCTGAACATTCTTCCACAGCTTTAGCATTTTTCATCTCGACCCTCCAAGACAAAGGCCTTGCAGTGTGGACACACTTGATTTCCAAGTTATTAAGTCAGTAAGGAAGGTCCTTTCACATCTATCTATTAATTTCGCTTCGTTATGTAACATTGGCGCCCAACGTAGGGCGCATTGCTTGAAATAACCCTCGGAAGCTCCTTTGTTTTTGAGACAAGACAAGTTGTAGATTTCATTCTAGATTTCTGCATTCAAACATTTATGTTATGGAAATAGAACATTCATTGCTATCTAAATAAAAAAAATAAATAAAGATCGCGGGTTCGAATCGAGCTCAAGGCCTAACAATAATTTTTTATCATTATTATTGTTATAATAAATTTTTTCTTAATTGAAAAAATTTTTAAATTAGAATAGAAAAAACTTTTTCTTTCTTCTATTCTATTCTAATTTAAAAATTTTTTCAATTAAGAAAAAATTTATCATAACAATAATAATGATAAAAAATTATTGTTAGGCCTTGAGCTCGATTCGAACCCGCGATCTTAAATTCAGTAGGCCGATATAACAACTAAAATTGTTAATACATCCCAGAGCACGGGGAAAAAAGTGTCAATAAAATATGACACTATGGCAGCATTGCCAACAAACAAGTCCAATTTTCACAGCCATTCTGCAACAGATGTCGCAGTGTTGTGAATATCAATTGGCACGAACCAGAATAGAAGTAGGATTAACGAAGACAAACAAAAAACCGCTGTGATGGCTGAATGGTTATAGCAGCGGCACCTAAACGTTGCCGATGAAGGAATTTAGCAGTTCCCGAAATGGATCTATACAACGAGCTTTGGCAGTTGTCTAAATTTTTTCTTTCTTCTATTCTAATTTAAAAATGTTTTCAGTTAAGAACAAATTTATCATAACAATAATAATGATAAAAAAATTATTGTTAGGCCTTGAGCTCGATTCGAACCCGCGATCTTAAAATCAGTAGGCCGATATAACAACCAAAATTGTTAATACATCCCAGAGCACGGGGAAAAAAGTGTCAATAAAATATGACACTATGGCAGCATTGCCAACAAACAAGTCCAATTTTCACAGCCATTCTGCAACAGATGTCGCAGTGTTGTGAATATCAATTGGCACGAACCAGAATAGAAGTAGGATTAATGAAGACAAACAAAAAACCGCTGTGATGGCTGAATGGTTATAGCAGCGGCGCCTAAACGTTGCCGATGAAGGAATTTAGCAGTTCCCGAAATGGATCTATACAACGAGCTTTGGCAGTTGTCTAAATTTTTTCTTTATTCTATTCTAATTAAAAAATTTTTTCAATTAAGAAAAAATTTATCATAACAATAATAATGATAAAAAATTATTGTTAGGCCTTGAGCTCGATTCGAACCCGCGATCTTAAAATCAGTAGGCCGATATAACAACAAAAAATAAATAAATGTAAGGTGCGATAACCTCCGAAGAGATCTAAGGCCAAGCTTATCTTTCAACTTGCATCGTGCTCCTCTTGATTTTCCCTACAAATTGGCCGGACGGGACCTACATAATTTATGCCCACTCCGAACGGCATCTGCAAGGCAGATGAGTTTTCACTGAGAGCTTTTCATGGCAGAAATACACTGGGAGCGCTTGCCAAACACTGCCGAGGGGCGACCCCGCTTAGAAAAAATTTCGTCTAATTGAAAAACCTTATTTCTAAAATTTTGATGTTGCTTTGCCCGTGGTGTGAACCCAGGGCATACGGTGTGGTAGGCGGAGCACGCTACCATCACACCACGGTGGCCGCCAATTAGAGCTATAACGAAAGCATAATAATAGTAAGTGCTATCTAGAAAGCATAATAATAGAAAATCATAAGGGCTGATTTTTAATCTGTTTAGGAATGATGTATTGATCAGCCAGCGCCATTATATGTGGTTGTAGCTAATCATTTATGCCATCGTATGTCACGCTGCGTATACGTGCGTTAAATCGCAGTTTAAAAATTATCGAAATTCACTATAGCTCGTTAACGGTATTATTTGGCCATTATAGTGAAATTTTTGGTAATTTCATGATTATGCTCTTTTGCCTTTATTTAGATTAAAATCAGTGTACAAATTTACGTGCAATTTTTTTAGTTGGCATTGTGCTCCTTAATCTCCGCATAGATACTATCGGCAAAAACGTGAGCAAATAAGGCGGCTTTGTTAGTAAGACAAATATACGGGTAGTTATTTATTATGCCTTGAGACAAAAGCAGTACAGGAGTGCTGGATATTGGAAGAGAACAAGAAAAATGAAGGAAATGTGTATAAATCGCGTGTACTATGAGCAGCAGTTTAGTTGAAGGCGAGTAAGCTAATCGGGTCGCTCAATGGTTTCCGCTAATTTCATATGACGGCTAACAACAGTTAGGGGTAACAAGGTTAAGAAAATAATGCCTCAGTGTTTTGCAGAGGAGGTTGTACACATTGCCACAATTTACTCTAATCTATAATATGGATAAAGAGATTGTCGATATTTGTTAAAGTATATCCTATTTTTCCCCTACTGTTTTCACAAATTTTATTTCTTATGATTTTTTAAATTTATTCTTTTTCCAAACACAATTGTGTATTAACTTCCATTTTATTGATTTTTTTCTTGCACTACGCTCAATTTCACACCATTTGGCATTTATTATCAAATTGTAATGTAATTTGGTATGACAGACACATACGTTTAAACACGAATTTACTTGCTTAATAAATAGCATATCTCACGAATAGACTCAAGCTTTTTCTAATTTGTTTGTCTTCTTGCCTTGTCAATCCCTGGCGGCTGTACAAACTGCTGTCACATGTTCAAGATTAATGCCAGCTTATATTTGTGCGCACTTACACATACACATGTACTTGCATATATATCGAGATTTTGTTATATATATAAACCTTTCATGAGTGATTACATTCCTTAATATGTACCTTGTACTTTTGTTAGAAATCAACCTTTGCCCCTCTCAACACCAATCACTTGCTTGTTGTCAGCTTAAGTTTAGCATACCTTTTTGCTTTGCACTTTAAGTTACGATTGACATATATGCCTTTGTTAAAGTAAGCAAAATCGAATAAAGGCAGCCATAATTAGACTGAAGTTCAGGAATTACTCAAGAGGTCGATTTGGAGTACCAAATTTGGTATGAAGGAAACGCGTTTTCGATAATCGGTCATCCTCAGTGTAATTTTTCGTTCTGACTTTGAAGATGATCAAACTACTTTCTGAAAATGTCAAAAAAAGCAGCAAAAAGTCAAGCTGCAGCTATTTGCCTGAAGTCCCCTATTAACGCGGTAAATATCTAACCGTAATAGCAATATTAATTTGGTTCGTTATAGCTCTAAATAGACTTAAGTCAAGCTCTTCTCTCATGTCCAGGGAAGACAAACACTTGGAAAATTTATTAATGCATTTCAACTCTGTTAGAAAATTAAAAAGAAATCGAAGAAGAATATAATTTTACAAGTGTGAAGTTGTAGAGGTTACTAATGCTGGTAAAGGTCAGAACTGGATTTTTGTGCATTCGCATCTTGACTCAAGTATCTTCTGAGTTGCCACTGTCGTGATCCAAAATAAGTACTTGACCTCTAGGCCTAGCTACTACTAATAATGGATTTCCGGCCTTATTGGGATATCTCCTTAAAACAGTCTGACTACCATAGGAGCGTCTATCTGCGAACTAGAAGCTAGCAACTCAAGTGATTACTATAGATTTTTCCCTCAGGCCGAGTGTTCCGCGCGTTTCTGACCCGTACATAAAACCCCACCCCAACAATGATAACTATTAAAGAGTTTCGGATAGAAGGTGGCCTTGTTTTGATGATGATCTCGTGAAATCGGTTGTGGGTTTTAAGGCCTACGATTTGAAGCTTGCATTTCCGGTCACTTAATAGGAAAGTGTGAACGGCTGTTTGATGCCTTCATTTCGAAGCAAAATATTATGTCAACGCCATCCAAAAAATTCTGGGGAAGAGACAAGGAAATCAGTATTAAAGCTCTGCGAAGTATACTGGAGTAGTCATGAGAAAAAGAGAGGTTTCTTTGTTTAGAAAGAAGGTAAAGGGAGATAGAAGGGGAGAAGAGGTAGACAAGGAATAGTATTTATTTACATAATAATGTGATGATGTGTGGAAAGTAATAATGTTGCTAGTGATTGTCTTCACTATGAAATGAAAATAAACATAGTTTAAAAAAACTAAAAAAACACGCAAAATATGGTGCCGTTTTGTATCTACAATCCACTTAGATATTTGATGTTGATAGCACCGCAGCACAGAGGTTCGTGTCTCCGCTATTAAGCACAACTCGTTTTGTAGCGAGTTATTTAACCTCTTCAATAATTGTCGCTAGATGTGTCTAACTCTCCTTGTCATCAAAGTCGTCTAACGGAAGTCCAAAGAAACTAGCAGTTTCAACAGCGGTGGATCATAGTGAGGTTGGTTTTAGTACGGTCTGACGAAAGCGTTTACCGACCAAGGGTTGTCATTTTAGTGTAAACTCCTTTTAATTTGTTGGTTAAGCCTTCGGTAATGTTTGCGGGCATGGTTTAGACTACAGTTATTGATACGATGAGCATGGTGATAGTTACAATCCTGTACTGTTACTTTTAGGCTAATACTTACTACTACGCCCAGTTTTTTTTTCTTAAAGCAACTGTTCCGGCTGTGGCTGCGGTAAAAGTTACGGGTACGGTTAAGGCTAAGCGATGACTTAGGCGATGTTTAAACTCTTGGTTACAGTCATTGCTGCGGATATGATTGCGATTATGGCAACACTTACAATTATTATGGTTACGGTTATGGTGACAGCGTGCAGAGCGTTATTATGGTGGCCGGCCCTATACAAGCAATACAACATTAAAAAACGAAACAAGATGCAGTGGCCAGCTATCAGGAGTACTTAAATCATGTTCAACGGACGCGCAAAGTGTTCCAGCTGTCATTAAATTTCAATTGAACTTCCAAATACGTCTGCAGCTGGAACGAAAATCAGCTACATTAGTATTCTAAAGTTGCTTATCCACGCAGACTCGAAAAAAATTATATTTCGTGCACATTGAACTTTGACAGCAGTTTAAAGGTAACGTTTGCCTCAAGAAGATTACCTTGCTAAGGTTGACATGGTTTGCAACTAGGTCGCCATCTCACTCTACACTGACGGGTGCAAATGGGCTGTAGTGTTGGTGCAATTACTTTCTCCGAACATCTAAAAGTCTCAACCTCAATGCGTCTTCCAAACTCAGCGATTATTTACCAAGCGGAGCTACTTGCAATAGAGAGGACCTATAATTTTCTTTTTGAGAATAATTTCATCGGAGAAGCGCTCAAGCTTAGATTTACCGTATACGATCTCTAAGGCCTTCGGTAAATGTTGGACAATACTACTCGAAGCAGCAAACCTTGTGCCAATCGCACTTACTTTTGTATCTGGCCACAAACATTGACGGCAATGTAAAAGCGTAAGAAGCAGCTAAGGCCAGTGCATTCTTTAGACATCACTGTGTCAGTCACTGTGCATCGGCGCATACAATGAAAAGAGATATTCATACCAATCGCACAAAGAGCAGAGAACATGCTTAATAGGTTTAGGAAAGAGATATTCAGGATCACTGCCACAATTAAAGTACGCTACCTGTTTTGCCTACATACGGAAGGAATTATAATCCCCTTCAATTAAAGGTGTAGGAGCACTTAGGTATTTTTATAAACAAGCTCCAGCAGAATGTGTATCAAGAAAGCGCCAAGAGCGCTACTTCAGCAACTTACAACCAATCAAATGAGCACAATTTAATTAAAACAAGTAAGGGTGGGACTGTCTTCGGCTGTGCCGAAGACTTCGTACCTTTCATCTTATCCCATTCGTAATATCCAAATAATCGGCTGTATAAGATATGAAATATATATATTAGGGTGGGTCGATTTGTATGGACGAATTTTAACCGATATCGCGCCATCGATTTTTCAATAGGATTTGGGCTCAAGAAAAAAAGATCCACTACGCATACCCAAAAAAATAATTTTCGAGCCTGCGCAATTTAATTTTTTTGACTTTTTTCGGCTTTGAATTTTAAGGTTTTTTTTCATGACCTGCCAAAAAATTTTTCATAAAACATATTTTTTTTTTTCAAAAAACTGATCGCCACCGTTTTTAGCGGAAATTTTTGGGTCGGGCAGGGGTATACATGAACGTTTTTTTAGTAGGTCATGAAAAGATTCTTAAAAATCAATGTAGAAAAAAATCAAAAAAACGAAATTTCGCAGGCTCGATATCGGTTAATAAATCGACCCACCCTAATATATACCTAAGCTATTTTTAAGATAAATATAAATTAAAAAATAGGTAGGTACTTTGTGTGAGGATGCAATGTTGGTATATATACTATATACACTACCGATCATACAATTTTTTCAGACACCAACATTGTACATATGGTGAAGTTTGAAGCTTCAGTCTAATAAATTGAGGAATATATGATAAAAGTCCGGTTTTCTGTAAAATACGTTGTTTGGGGGATATATGCTTTAATGGTCCGATCCGGTCGGTGTCGACGACAAATGTCTAATTGTACACCTAAATATACCCACTCACCAAATTTTATTAAGACATCTCTGGCGGCCACCGTGGTGTGATGGTAGCGTGCTCCGCCTACCACGCCGTATGCCCTGGGTTCACACCCCGGGCAAAGCAACATCAAAAATTTTAGAAATAATGTTTTTCAATTAGAAGAACATTTTTCTAAGCGGGGTTGGCCCTCGGCAGTGTTTGGCAAGCGCTCCGGGTGTATTTCTGCCATGAAAAGCTCTCAGTGAAAATTCATCTGCCTTGCAGATGCCGCTCGGAGTCGGCATAAAACATGTAGGTCCCGTCCGGCCAATTTGTAGGGAAAATCAAGAGGAGCACGACGTAGATTGGAAGAGAAGCTCGGCCTTAGATCTCTTCGGAGGTTATGGCGCCTTACATTTATTTTTTATTTCAAAATTTGAGGGACTAGTTTGCATATAAACAGACAGACGGACATGGCTAAATCAACTCAGCTCTTCAGCCTGGTCATTTCGATATACTTATTGGTGGGTCTATCTATTTTCCTTTAAGGACTTACAATTTTGAGGTTCGTGACAAAGTTAATATACCATTTCATTTGCATGAAAGTTAAAACAATTCCTACAAGCTTTTTCAAAAAATATTTCCAAAACTTAATTTTTAACTAAACATTTCAAATACTTCATTTAAAAATGTAAATTTATTAATACATTTACTACACTTTGCATAATCACATGCAGCATTTAACTGCGCTTAATTACAGCTCATATTACCAATTACACAACTGAAATTAATTAACAACAAAGCAGCTAAGCAAATATTTGTCAATTTTTTTGGTACACCATGGCGTATACGCAACGCATAATTAAGCATTAATCGGTAAATGAGTTTGCTGTTTGCTGTTTTCTATGCATTTTGTAATAAAGTAATGCAAACGAAACAAATTAAGTTAAATTTCAATTGCAGAAGACTCAGTAGAGGCAAAGCTTTAACACCTTTTTAATTTTCACTTTAATAGCGCGCACCTAAACGTTCATAATGCATAAGCGAAGCATTTAATTTTATAGTCGCTCGCTTTTGTGAAATGCACACCAAGCACATCATTTGATTATGCTTAAATTCATTGCACATATTTGCAATACCAATGCAACAAAAATGCGCATTATAATGCAAATATTTACAATGACAGCACAACTCCCAGCATTTTCGTCTCCTTTCATGTATACGCACTGCTTATTTGTTATGCAAATGCGCTATTTTATTTGAATACCTGTCAGTTTGTCTGTCTGCATTTGATCCCCATGGATTATGTTAATTTTTATGCCTGCCACATATATCCCGCTGCGTATTATTTTTCTATATTGAAGTGCTGTTGTACGCTTTTCATTCACTATCACCATTTTGCATAAAAACTTCCATTTATTCATTTGTATATATTTTTAGCATTCATTTCATGTGCACGCATAAGAGCCGCATTATATGTGGCGTGCATTGTAATAGCAAAAAGCGTGACATATATACAAATATAAATTAAAAGTATAATAACAAATACTTTTATTGCAACAACAAGTAAATATTACAATTTAAGTCAGTTTGGCTTGTAAATTATAAATTATTTTCTGTGTCGTAATAAATTCATACACACACACACTTTAATATTTACACTTGCACAGCAATTAAACGAGCGCTTAGTGCAGTTGCAATGACAGTTTGTATAAATTTGCGGCAACTCGTTTGCAGCCTTTCATTGCCTGCGCGCCGCTTGTTTCCCCTAGTAGCGTAGAGTTATGAGGTATGAATTGGGTTAAGTATCATTTAAAATGTACTATGTTAATAACTTTTTGTCATTGCATATATAATGAGTCTAAGTAACCAGCACTCTTTGTTTATACTAACGACTTGTAGAAAAGAGGGGAAGTGGAGTAAAGGAAGGAAGAGAAACTGAAAGTAAAGGAGAGAAAATGAAATTTTTGTTATTGATGTGTTATTGACGAGCTTTCGACAAGTTATCGACTTGTTATCGAGGTGTTGTAAATTTGCTATTGGCTTGTTCAGTTGTTTGATGGCCAATTTTTATCGTTTTTAGGTTATTTTGTATAAGAGCTATTTGGCCGGTGGTGCTTAAGCGAAAAAATGAAGTTTTCCTTAACCTTAGAACCGTGAGTTCGGCACTCAGTGCCCATATTAGGTTTTGATGTTGAATTACTGGGGACCGGGAAGTCCTATTAAATTTCTTTTTGGCAGACTGATAAATTGTAGATTTGTTTATGGGATTTTAAAATTTCAGGTGTATAACTGTTAAAATAAAATAGTAACGGCATTTCATATGGTTGGTTCTCTGTACGTGAATTGGGGCACTCAGTGCCCATAATATTTCTTCATATATTTTGTATGGAAACATAAAAATTTCTAACGGATTTTGGAGGATATTCTGCATTTTTATCAGTTCTGCCTAAAAGTTTCAAGTGAACAGTTTGATTTCATATTTTATAAAAATTTTGTTTGAAATGAGTGAGCAATTAGCAGTTTATTTGGCAAACCTACGCCGTGAATTGACTGAAGAAGAAGAGCAAAATCTTGCAAATTATTTCAATGATCACGAAAACGATGATGATGATGGTGGAATCGACCCTACATTTGAAGACGATGATGAACCAATACCCAGTGACCAGTCTGACTTTGGAGACGAAAATGCACCGCCCATTCCAGACCCACGTTTTGAAGAATAAGAGCACGAGGAAGCACCGCTAGATATGGATCCCGCTGAAAACGTATCTTTTTTAAGTTCAGCTATTGGGAGAAACCGTGGAGAAAAATATTGTGGTCAAGGAAGGAACGACCGAACTGTATGGTGGTCAATGCCAAGTCAAACTGAAGAACGGCGAACAGAACTGGCATTGGAAATGCCCAGACAATCAACGTCCATATGCACGGAAAGATTTGAGTCAACAAGAGGCGCATTCGTACGTGTTTTCCCAGTGTCTCTTGTTGAAGGTATTGCTCTTGATACGAATAGGAAAGCTAAAAGAGTAATTGAAGCCAATATGCGTCAAGCAGTTCCAAAAAAATAATTTTATACGCCGGTGCTGAAAAAGCAAACTTAGTTTAATCCAAGGGACTTTTTCACAAAATGAACATGCCCTTTTATAGAGCAGTGATGTCATCGGTTTGAGCAATTGTGCCGCTTTTTACGCTTTGACGATTCCAGGACTCGCGCTGAGAGATTACGGCAAGAATATAGCGCCTATTCGTCATGTATGGACATTATTCTTGGAGAATTTTACGACGCCCTAAATTCCATGTAAAGAATTGACAATTGATGAGCAGTTACTTTCAACAAGAAACCGATGCAGTTTCCGCCAATATATTCCATCTAAGCCTGGAAAATATGGCATAAAAATATGTTGGGTTCACAGCTTAATGATCAGAGGTCTACTGGTATCGTGCGCAGTCTCGTAATGCGACTCAGTAATCGCTATTTGGATAAGGGTGTAAATTTCACGATGGACAACTTTTTCACAAGCTACAACTTGGCAGAGGAATTGCTTGCACGGAATACGACCTTGGTGGGCACAATAAGAGGAAATAAGCCCCAATTGCCAAAGCTTTTTACATCTTCTGAAGAAGCAAAAAAAAGGGGTATATTTGAATCAGTGTTTTGCTTTTCAAATTCAATACAATTGGTAAGCTTTATATCACATTAAAAAAAAAACGTCCTACTGCTTTCAACAGCCCATGCCAGTGAAGAAGTGAATCCTGTGACAAAAAAACCACAAGTCATACATGACTATAATGAGCATAAAGGAGGAGTCGATACGAGACAAAATGCTACGCGGATTCACAGGCAAAAGAAAAACAAACCGCTGGCCCATGGCATTATTTTATTATATGCTGGACGTTGCTGCACTTGCTGCACTCAGGCTTTTTGAGCATAGTAACCCTACATAGAACATCCATAAGTCTGAAAGGCGCAAAATATTTTTGAAAGACTTGGCAATGGAGCTAGCACAGAAACAATTGCACAATCGATGCAAAACACAAATTAATTCTACAACTAAAATTTCAATGAACTTGATAGATTTTAAAATAGTTCCTTCAGCAGTACAGGTAAGTTTTCTTAGATTATGTAATTTCAAAATAATTTCATTATTTTCCTCTCCCAGGTAAACACTTTGAAAGGACGTTGTCAAACCTGCAGAACTGTTAAAGCCGACAACAAAACAACGGCAGTTTGCGACCATTGTCTTACTCCGACCTGCACCAAACACTATTTAAGGACTTGCGAAAAGTGCTACTTCAAAAAATACAATGCCGATGCTCCGCACGGCATCCTTTTCGTTACTGTATGAGTACAAAATTTTGAAATTTTAAAATTTTGTACTCATACAGTAACGAAAAGGATGCAGTGCGAAAATATATAGCTTTGACGAAATTTTGTAAATTTAATTTAATGTAATCTAAGTGAAATCCTTAATGTTGTGTTAAAATGTTTATTGTTTTATGTTTATATTGTTTTTGTTATGAATAAAAATAGATCTCCCTGAGGAAGGTACAAAATGTACCGAAACGCGTAGGAGGATTAAGGAAAACTTCGTTTTTTCGCTTAAACACCACCGGCCAAATAGCTTTTGGCAATTTATCGAAAATTTATCGATTTACTTTCGAAAAGTTATCAATTATCGATCGTAAAGGTGTCGATGTATTATCAGCAATTTATACCAATTTGTTACTGTTGTGCTATCGATTTTTTACCGGAAACCTATCAATATGTTATCGAAAATTATTTATTTCTTATCGCAGTGTTACCCATTTGTTGTCTGCATGTTTTCGTTTTTTATCGAAATTTTATCGATTTCCTATCAAAACATCGATTAGTTATAAAAAAGCTTAGTGTTACCAATTTATTATTTGCGTGTTTTCTATTTTTTATCGAAATGCTATCGATTTGCTATCAAAAAGTTATCGATTAGTTAGAAAAAAGCTTTCGAGCAAAATACATGCACGACTGGTCAACTGCGTCAACTGGCAGCCGCTGCTAACATTAGCATCTAACCACCTACCCATACTTCTCCCGCTGGGGCGATCAGCAGATTTCATTACGTCTTAACGATGCACTTCCATCAACTTCAAATAAGGAAAGTACACAGACAATATTTTTGCTCCCAATCCGAACTTATTTCCTTCAAAGGGAACATGTTTTCCGTTAATGTCATTGAATCCGCTTCGGCTCGTTTTATTCCTGCTTGAAGAATACGGCTTTCAAAAATACCTCTAAGTTTTCGGAAGCCGCAACCTTAGCGAAAGAGCGTGACCTTGTGAGACAGCAAAACTTTTGCGACCCCCACATCCGAGACAACAAACCTTCGCATGAGACATCTTACTGCACAGTATACTCAGACTCTCTTCCATTTCTATGGAACCATCGGCGAAAACGTGTGTCGCCTTGTCTGCCTTTTTAGCGGTCTTGCATCAACCTTTCATTTCTATTGTGGGAGCCCCATCCATATATATTAACTCGGTGTATACGTGTGGGTATTCAATTGCACATATGCATTACTAATATATATGTCTTTGTGTAATTTCCTTTACACAAATGCTCATAACAATGGCGTTGTAATCACAATGACACAACGAAATTTGCAATAAAGGCTACAACAACATTAATAAAGACAATTACAATAACAACGGCTTATGAAATAACAAAAACATCGTTGTTTTGACACACAACAACAACATGTCATACACATCAAACAAAAACAAAATCAGCGCTGAATGCCAAAGTCTTCATATTTGCGATTTCACTGCCATGGCGTATGAGTAACATTTGCGTGTACAGCGACATATGCTGACTGTCCAGCTGCTGCTAAACAATGACATGACATTTGAAGCGCCCATCATGCATTTCCGTTTCCGTTAATGAAAAGGCAGAAGCAACACATGCAGCAAACAAACTTGGAACCAATGCTACAACAACAAAGTTAACATGATTAAACGATACTAACAAACACCACAGCTTAAATTTCCTGCGTTCGCCCAAACAATAATATTGAACTGATGCAAATATATATTTTCAATGTAGTAGGAGTAAAAACAGCCCCTCTCACACATGTGCACATAAGCTTACACATCTTCAATTGAAGCACTCAACACCAGCAATCTGTCGTGAATGCTGTCCACCCAATCGACCGCCAAATGCTTTCCATTGTCATTTGTATTTGCTCGTATTTTGTTGTTTTGATGTACAATCTAAACTCGGTGTCGAATGTGGGTACTTCTCTTGCTGAATGATGATATATTTGCCCAAAATCCTAGATTGAGGCATTGTTGCTGCGAAATACGCTTTGCAGTGACTACGGCTGTCGCTATCGCTTCTTGTTACTCGCTGACATTTAAGACCACTTCATGGATGCGTGCAATGAGCATAAGCATAATCGGGGTGTGAATATGAAGACATACTCTTATGCGTATTCAATTTGTAGAGCACTTTCATATGCGTGTGTACATAGCTCCTACTTAGCTTCATACTATTTCAAAGCTTTGTCCAAGTAATTTTGACACTTTTGACGTGTTTTGTGTACTCTAGGGCTTTTATCAAATATGTACACATATGTAATTTATCGCTTTTTCATGCAAAAAATGCCAATATCAATGCTGTAAAAGCACAGATATGCACATAAAACAAATTTTTAGTGTATCACACAATTAAATGCGTCCATTTAACTTGACTATGGGTCAGTTGGGGTTGTATGGGTTAGTAAGCCATTTTATATTCCTATATAGATATAGCGGCCGGTATGTTATAGAGTTAGTGTGCTAGCCCTACCAACAGAAAGTCCGCTACTCATATGTGTTCTATAAACGACCAAAGTTCTCAACCGATCTTAATTTCCACGCCCCCAAGTAATTTAAATTTCATTTTGTCAAAAATCCGCCTTTTTTTTGCCTCAAATGATATTTGAATGTATGTACTCTATAGGCCGAGTGGAGGTAAAGAAGTAGAAGGTAGTTTGGTGGGAGTAGGAGGGAGGAGAAGAATGAGAAGTTTATGGTAGGTAAGGGAAAAGAAAGAAGCTCGGCCTAAATCTCTTCGGTCTTATCGCGCCTTATATTTATTTAATTTTTAATGGACAAGGAAAGAGAAATGGAACAGCGAGTAGACCGAAATCGGATGGATAGTGACAGCGCAAAGGGAATGTACGAACACGAATTTTCGGGCAGGACAACATCTGTCGAGTATGCCAGTATTTGTAAACAGTGGTCGATTTTGTGCAAGTGGTTTTGAAACCATTTTGAGTGCATAATATGCATCTGCCTAGCAGTTAGGGATTACTCCCCATTATAAACAAAAGGATCTTACTACCCTGTAAGAGGCAGTGTTGGCCCACCGTTTTCTTAGCTAACACGAGGCTCATCTATAAAGGAGCAGATCACAATTGACCAGGGTTACTCCTAACTCCCTACAGCTACCTACATTCGGTGCAGTCATAACCGTGCGCTCTAGAGATCCGCGTGACACTTATCAGAGATATATGCCGGGGCCCAGATTGTCTTACTTTTGAAGCAGCTCGCGGTTACGCAGGCTAGGTCAGGCATACTATCTCATACTATCGATCGCACTACAGATGAAATTAGGGATTTATTGTCTTTCGAAGTGTATGTTAAATCGCCTAAACGTGGTACAACTAGACAGCCCATCACATCAAACGCATGTTTAATAGCAACAACTTTCACTTGAAAGAGTCAGTTAAAAAATGGGGCTTACATCGAGCTCTTGACAGAAAACTCCTTCAATCTTCCCGTCCAATTTTGATCCATCCGTGAACCAGTTAAACAGTCCACTGCCCCAGATTATTTTCTTTCGCTACTTTTCTTTCGAGGGTAAGACTCTTCTGAATTTTGCACAAGTAGCAGTTATTGGCACGCAGTCTTGTCTGATATGAAGTCAAACTTATCAGGAATGTTGAAGCCTGATCACCGACCGATATATGTTCAACATGATATTTAATGTCAAATTAGGCTTCATTCTAAGGGCGTGGCTGATACCAACTAGTGATGTACGTTGAACTGGCACTAATAGATTGGTAATACTCGCCGTTTCAAGTGCGTTCCACTAAACCATTATCTCATATAGCTAGATCGGTATGACTACCATTTCATAAAGCCAGTTAACTACCTTTGGCGAGAGTCACTTGGTCTTATCGATGGCTTCCTGCAGTAGTACAAGGAAATCGAGGCCTTGCTAACCGTATCTCCGCATTGGCTCTGCTGGACAGTTTCCTGTCTAATATAATCCTAAAATACTTAACTCTTATCATAATGTACGAACGATAATCCCTTAATCGAGGATGTTCTGAAAGCGGGGATCTTCTAAAAAAAAAAAATCTCCCCATAAATAGAAAAGTTTCGGTTTATTGCCAGTCCACACGAGAATTCAAAACATTGCACAGGATGACCAGAAATTTATCCTTGCGACTTCTAATCCCGCCAGGGTATTTTCAGTGGCAACTGGCAGGCCATGGAACTAGAGGATGGGAGGCGTTATGGGATTCAAGGGGTTGTGTAGCGCAATATATAGCTTCTCCAACCCAATTGTCAACCTCACCTTCGAGCGGCGAATCCCGTTTCACTAACAGACGAGGTTCTGGCGACCCCAAGCTCCTCATGGAACTTGGGGGTGGGGGAGGGAGGGATGGCCTGAAGGTTCAATGTGGCCATATAAATCGTTCCCGAGATGGTCGGGCCAGCACCTTAATGGTGCTGTGTTACCGGAGCGTATCGGATCTGTATTCGACAAAGGACCATCACATCGATAACACTCCCCAAAGCCTTCGGGGAGTAACCTAATCGCTACAACAACAACAGCAACAGGCGTTATGACATAGAAGGTTAAATGTGGACCTTATGACGTAGAAAATTAAATCTTTCCCGAGATGGTCGGGCTTGTACTCTAATGTTGCTGATTATTCGAACGTACCGGATCTATATCAGGCAAGGGCCCATCAACATCGATTAAACTCCCCGAAATCTTCGGGAGTGTCTTTTCCGCTACAACAACAATACTCGTTACTTTTGCGAAAATATATATTAAAATCTTTCTATTCCAAATTTCTTTTTCTGTAAATATGTTTTCTATAGTAAAGTATGGTATGTGATGGTGAAGTAGACATTTTGTCCCCCAGATAACTGCAGTTTATGAACATTACAATTTATACCTCAACACAATCAGCTCGTTATATTATGCACTTACCAGCACCTAACGAATGGACAATTTTTTCTAGTCAAACCACATTGTGTTCAACCAACAAATAGGTGTTTGTATCTCTGACTCGCAATTAAGTCATACATTTATTTGAATACCTCACATAGCAGACGCCATGCTGACCGACCAGTAATTACATATTAAATTTATTCGCTACAAAGCACAGTAGCAACCATGTTATAACGAGTATCGCCAACGACCAAACAACATATGGTGTTAGTATAAAGTAAATCGCCATTGAATTGTTGTTGAATGATATTTGCTAGTGGTCAGAGAATTAATGAGCTGGTGTTAGGTTGGAACACCAAAGGCATACACACATATACACATATACACATATGTACTCGTTACTCGTTTGCGCTTGCATTTGCGGTTGGAAAACGTAATTTAGGGTTGGCTATGCACTTATTTCCATGTCATTTAGATTTTCGTTTTGTTGTTAATTGTTACTCGACCGGAATTTAATACAAACGACACCAAAGGCAATGCAATATACATATACCTAGAGAAAACAATAACACAAGCATACCAATGTGATTTATAGGCAAGCTATTGCATACTTTCAGGCACTCTGCCGCACAGAAATGGCAAGCAAGTTAAACGCATGGGATGTAGCTTTTTGTTTAGGCTTTAGACGTTGGTATCAGCATACCACAGCACATATTGAATAACTTCAACGATAAGCTGATGTGCATGTTGTTGTTTGTTTTATTCGCATACACGCACTCGCTACATCTCTAACTAGGGAGATATACACTTTCACCTCTTTAGCCACATCCAGGTCGTAACCAAAATTGTATGTGGCGTTGATTTGATGTAAATCTGATTGAAATTTGTCGGTTTGTTTTAGTCGTCAAATTACGAAAATGCGTGTCATTCGCCTTTACTGCATTCTTCTCGTAGAAAACGTGTGAATGTTAATATGTGGAATGAAAATTTGTGCTTTTAATGCAATCCTCTATTCAAAGTTGTGTTCATATGTACTGTTAGTGCCATTTGTGAATTTTTGTAATTTAATTAGAATATGAGAGTTAATCCATTTATCGAGGTCAGTTGTTAGTCGTTGTGGGTAAGACACTAGAATCTTACAATATATACTGAATATGAAACCGGTTTGTATGATGAGTGAAGAGTGCTATATAACAACAATCATGTTTTCTCTAATCAACTAAAATATTGGTTTTTTTTACAATTACTCGTTAGAATTACTTATAGGTTTCTCATAAAAGTTTATAAAAACCGCGCTGTGAGTTAGAAACGATGGAAATGCGTTGAATCTAAATCACCTCTAATTATCATAAAATATTTTTGTTTAAATCTACTCGTTACTCGTTAGGTTAAAGTTACATGCGATTTCTGGTTTAAACTACCAGCGATTCTTACTAACTATTTTATAAAAGGCCTGGTACGTAAGAATCTTCTTATCCTCGTACGCAGATATTGACGTTGGAGGTGTTTTTTCACTTTTTTTCTCGAAAAAAACGTCTACTCGTTACTTTTCAAAAATTGATTTAAATTAAAAATAATTTCATTATTCGGACAATTTTTCCCGCTCATATTTAAAAATTCAACACCTGACATGTCTGATCTCTTAGAGCTCATCTTTTCGCCAACAAAGCCTTTCTTTGACCGTATCGCTCGGTGTTAAGCTTGCCCAAAGTTTTGTATGAGATTTTCCAATAATTTTTGTATTGGAAAGAAATATGCTATTGGCTACACGTTGATTTCAAAATGTTTTTTACCGAAAAAAAATATACTCGTTACTTACAATGCATGCTGCTTCCTCATACTCGTTATTACCATATTAATTTCTTTCCTATTTTAAAATTCAATGCGTGCAACTGACATGTCTGATCTGTCAGTGCCAACTTACTCGCCACTCGTTGATTTTAGAAATTTCTCCATTTTATCATCAACTTTGGCTGTGTAACTTAGTTTTAAGCTTGTCAAAATTTTTGTAAGATTTCCTCCAACAAATTTTGTATTAGCAAAAAGTACTCTATTCGCGACTCGTTGCTCTATAAAAATGCCTTGTAGTCTTGTGGCACAAACTTTAGTGATGTTTTTTTTTTTAGATATTTTCTCTATCGTTTCCCGCCTTACATTTACATGCAAACGACTTTTGTTGCTTTTTGTTATTCGCTACTTTCTAAAAATCTGTTGAGATGAAGCAATATTATTTTATTATGACGATTTGTATCGTTTCTATCTTAAAATTCGAAGCGTGCAACTATATTGTCTTACCTCTTAGTAATTTATTGCTCGCCAGCCACTCGCTGATTGCAAATCTTGTTTCTGTTCTTTCAACAAAGCCTTTGACATTGACTGTATTACTCAGTTGCACTTGTTCAAAGGCTTTCAAGTAAATTTTGTATAATAAGAAATACTTCACTCCACACTCGTTGATTTCTCTATCAATTTTTAACACTTAAACTATTACTTTTATGAAGATCGTCTTATTCGCCTACTATTTGTTGTTTTTTTTTATTACGCACTCTGTTGAAAATATACTACTACTGGACTACTCGCCACTCAATACTTTTTACCCTTTATTTTTTCTATGTATTCGATTAACGTGCTCTTTTCCTACTTTTATTTCAATTCATAAAGAAATTTGGAAATAATTTTATAACAGTAGCAATTTTTATCAAATTTCGAACTGTTTTTCGACTTTCGAACGACTTTGTTACGTGAAATTATGCCAACCAATCAGAAAAAACGTTTTCGAAAAAATTCGAAGAAATTTTGTTCGAAATTTTCGTAAATATTTACGAATTTCCGAAATTTTTCGAAAACGTTTTGAGATTGGTTCGCATAATTTGAGTTACAAAATTTGTACAGGTTTTTTCTTTAAGTATCGAAACTAAATTATTGACGAATTTGAAAAAAACTTACACTGCAATTTTTTGTTCACTGCTGTACATATTTATTACACAATAAAAACATATCAACGATTACAAATGTTTTTAATGTTCTCATATTAACAAATGACACTTCCATGCTACCCTTTATAAGTGGTGCGTATTCCACCCACAAGGGACAAGCCAAAGCTATTGCAGCTGTATTAACAATCGCGCTCTTTCAACTGCTCCCTCTCTCATTCGCTGTGTTTGTCGTTGCACATATTTAATTAATATGTATTTTTATTACTACATATTCTTTTGTAAAAAACTTAAATTATGTAGTTAGTGTTTTTTCCACACATCCCGCTCGCTGCACTTTTCCTGGTAGGCGAAACCTTTCGCACATTTGTTTTCTTGATTTTTTTCTTCTGCACTTTTGTGGTGAATGCATCGTTGGGCTCTGCGGAGATGTCTTTCCGGGCACTGCATATAACTGCTGGCATTGGTCTGTGCTGTTGCCAATGAGTTCATTAGTGCGCTCCAACATTTATGAGAGACAAACAAGTCGCATAACAATTAGTCTACAGTTATTATTGTGTTATGACTATTTGATTTTCCTTTTTTTTGATTTCGCTTAACTCAAGCCCGTTTCTTATGGGTTTTGTTTTTGTTATGTGTTGCAAACTTTTGCATTCCTTGCTTTTTGTATCTTAAATTATTATTTTTAATTAACGCATTATGATAATGAAAGCATTCCCTGTTATAGTGATATCGTATTCTTAATCATAAATTTATTTCACCCTTTGACCTCTCTCTTGCATTTATGCAAGTTCATTATAATTAATAACGACATTTCTACTTATTGCACATAATGAGCTTTTCTCGCTATACTTTTTATTACTGGGTGCAATTATTACACGCGTGTTGGAAGCTCTTTCTATAAGAGCACTAAAAGTTTCTGTAACGAGGATTTTTTAATGTCGCAAGCTCGTTTAAAAAATAAGTTTTTTTTTATTTTTAAAAAAGTTATGATAAAGAAACTGCGCGACTTGAAGAGCTTCACTCGCGAGAAAAAGCTTCCTTCGGAAAAAACATTCAACTTTTCGAAAGTTCAAAAACTCTAAGTAAGATCCTTCTGTTACGAAAATTCCTTAACCTTCTTTACACCGAAGCTTTCATATGAAAAGCATGCAACTTAAACTTTATTTTTATTTTGTTGCCATTGACCATTTAGAAAAAAATATAAATTAATGCATACTTGGCGTCATTTACCTCCGGGAGATTTAGGACGAGCTTCGTCGCTTCCAATCTGTGCCGCGCTCATTTTTATTTTTTAGTGCAAATTAACGGGAGGGACCCACATATTCATCCTACACATACGAGGCAGGTGAATTTTCACTGAGAAGCTTTTCATGGCAGAAAATCACTTGGAGTATATATATGTCAAACCACTTCCGAGGGGGCGACCCCGCTTAAAAAAACTTGTATTCTAATTTAAAAAACTTGCTTCTAAATTTTCGATGTTGCTTTTCCCGGGACTTGAAGTCGGGAACTTCGGTAGGGTAGACGTAGCACGCTACTACCACATCACGGCAACCCCCTTCGTTTTAAAGCTTTCAAAAATTTCTGTCACAAAAAAGTTTTGTTTCAATCAGTTAAAGACACATGTGAAAATTTACCGTGGAAAATGTAATAAATTTTATGAAACTTAAAAAGGTGGAGAGCTTTTGCTTTAAAGGAAATTTTCGGATTAAAATAAGTGGCAAAAAGCTCTTATTGATTCAAAATCTTTCTCCCAATGAAATTATACTTTCTTAGTCAAAATAAATATGCAGGTACCAGGAATATTGGCGTACAAAACAAAACCGCCTAAGCTTTCATAAATAGGTTTTAGGAGTCAGAACGAAAAATTTATCAGAATTTAAGAAAAAATCTTGTATATAAAAAGCTCGGTAGACGCTTTAAGGACTCTCAGTTTCTGCTTTTTTACAAATATCTCTCATTATTTAGTTGAAGTTGGCGGTGAAATTAAAGAAAGTTTTTGGAAAGCTCGAAACTTCACCCTCTTAGAAAGCTATGCCAAGTAAGCTTTGAAAATAAAAGTGCTACTATACGAAGTTTTGAGGATAAGGTAAAATGAGAAAGAAAGAAATTACCAATCTCTTTATTTTTGTTCCCAAAGAAAACTAAATAAATAAGCTCCAAATTTCAACTTTTAAAAACGTTTCCTAATTGAGCTTTAAAAAACCGCTGATTAAGTTTTAATGGAATATTTCCACAGATATCTTTGAAAACTGGACAAGATAAGAACACACATAAGCTTAAAGCTCACTTTCTCAAAAGCTTTCGCAAGTAAGCTTTTTTGCATAAAAACCCTTATTATTTATTGGGTGTGAAATATTCGAAAAACAAGTTTAATAAAGTCAAAAATTAAATAAAATCTATTTAAAAAGTTTTAAATTTCACCTTCAAGGCGTTTTCTAGCGAAATACCAACTGCCGTATTCATAAAGAGTACAAAAGCTTAACAAAGCTTTTTACAAATATATGCCTTAAAATATATATATATTAAAGCTTTCAAAATCATAGCGCCTAAAGGTAGGCTACACTTTTCTGTTTAAGTGATTAAAAGCAATAGGAAAAGTAACTTTTCTTTGCTTATTTCGCTCTTTTTGTGATGATTCGTAACGTTTACTATCATAAAGTAACGTAATAGAGGACTAAACAGCAACAACAACAGGAAGAAAATAAATGAACGAATGCAAAACGGAATAAGCAAAACGAAATGAATGCACTCAATAGCGCTTTAAATCGGCTGAGATCAACAGATAGATGGAAGTGTCAATAGGGTAGGCAAAGAAAGTTTTGTATGATGATGTGATGGGCATGCAACATATGATTTCGAACCATCAATGCATATAACTTGATTCAACTTTCCTTGCAAGTCCATCAACACACAGATATGCTTACAAAGCTGTAGTGCTGTCTTTGACAGTTCGATGGAGTAATATTTTTGTATACCAAAAACACTGAAGGAAAGATTATAGCTTGAGTGAGTGCCATTTTAATTTTCCCAAAGCCAACAACAAACAGGCAAAATTCAAGTCAGCTTTCAGGCGTTGAAAGCTTGAATATGAGTTGAATGAAAGTTGAGCGATAGACGAAGGCTGCCTAGCCAATTGGATGTCCGTACTGTAGCTAAAGTGTTGGCTAGGCGGAAAAAGCATCGTTTAACGCCAAGCTTTATTTTCCTCTTGTTGCTGTGGTATTGCCGAGGTTGTTGTGCCGTTGCCAATGACTGCGGTTAATTTCAGAGCAGTCTTCATTGATTGCATAGACATATGGCCGATGTATGGAGGAGAAATAAAGCAGTAGAACAAGCGCTCAGCTCAAAAACACTAGGCAACAAAATGATGCTTGATGCTGTGTTGGAGATTTTTTTTCATTCATTAAGTTTTTATATAGGCGCTTGTGTGTAGAAGTTGAAGTGCATATCCTCAAAGCTTGGTATGTGCGTTTTAACGTTTGTCCGTACGTCGGTAGGTCTCGATGTTGCTGGTGACTAAATGAGCGTATGAACTCAAGTGCCTCTTGTGTCGATACAAAGGTGTTTATACTTGTGTTGGAATGTATGTGTTTGTGTAAATATCGCTTTAATGTCTTGTTAACTTCACTTAAGTATGATTTTCAATTTATTGTTTTATTAAAAAAAAAAATTTTTGCAATTTACCCACGCTTGCTTGAGTGCTTAAAAAGCAGTAATTTCAGCACTTACTCCTTTGAACAATGATAAAATCACTGGTGAAGGCGATGGAGTAGTAAATTGAAAATAAATAAGAATAGAAATTATGGCGGTTTTTGGCTATGCCGAAGTTGAGCGGTAGCCACTCCGGAAGGGAAGCTCACTTGGAAAACATGAAATTGTGATACCAACCGTTGCGTGGCAATGATGTGTTTTCTGATAAGACCGATTTCGACCATGTATAAGTTCTTCGAATATCGTAATGAGACAAGACCGACATATGTTCGCCCAGATCTGGCAAAAGGGGGACAGTGAATTATGAAGTGTCACGATAATTTGACCTCGTTATCCTCCTTGCAGCTGCGGAAAAAAAGCTTCTTAGTATGCTAGGAAAGTGATCCGTCAAAACTCGAATCACACTTGATAGATAATAATTTCAGTAGACCGCTTGCTAACTACTTCCGACCAAAAGGATCTCGCTACCCTGAAAGAGGCAGTGCCCACCCAGCGTTTGCTTGGCTGACTCGAGGTTCATCTATATAGGAGCAGATCACAGGTGTCCAGGGGTATTCCGTATCTCTACAGCCAACTACAATCTGAGTTACACCCATGCGCGCTATGAGGTCCGCGTTGCAATTGCCAGGTGCATTGCTATGTCAAGGGATTCAGATGGTATTAATTTTACAATAGTTCGACACAACCGCAAGCGAGGTCGGACATTCCGGAATTCCAGGGGTTGATAAGCGCAATTCAGAGCTGTACGCTGTCACAGCTTCCGCAACCCATTTTTAACCTCACCTATGCCAGGTTACAAATTTGAATTAATCATACACATGTGTAGGAAGAGGAGAAACTCTGGCGACCCCAAGTTGCTCATGCAACTAGGGGTTGGGGGCTGGATGGCATAGAAGGTTGAACTCTTCTCTGCATAGCCATAGTTGAGGTATTTCGCGACGATATCAACCCGGATGAAGACGACCCTGAGCAGGTAGAAGGAGCAGGTCAACTGCTGTATGATGTCAACATCTTGATTGGAGCTACAACAGAAAACAAAATGTGTACAGATTTATCTGCAGCACTCCAAAAGTGCCACAGATAATCCAAAAGTCCTTTTGAGTGAGGAGGATATCCACATCAGTCTCATACAAGAATTCTGGCTCAGCAACAAAAAGATCATGGGGTTATTAGCAGTACACACAATCTGTTCTACAGGACAGGTGAAGGTAAGCCACGAGAGTGCATTTTAATTAAAAAAGATATAAATGCTTTCTAATGTTAAAATTACAGCACAGCAGACGTAACGGCAGTAAAGATAGAGGGTGAAACCAACCAGAGTTGAAAAACTTCACACAGTGGTGATATAGTAATCAGCAGTGATGCCAATACAAAACACATGCATTGGGAAATATCCTCAACCAATGAAAGAGGTGAATCCCTTCTTCACTATATTCTTAAGTCTAGTTTATGCGTTTGTACCACCGGCACTACGCCAACATTTATATTACCTAGTTCGGATAGGTTTAACGGCTGGGAGGAAGTCCTAGATCTAACTGTGTCAATCGCAGCTGGTTCGGCGTTCCTCCCACACCCCACTCATTCCCCTCCAGATATACGATATAAATTTAATGTTGGCAGCTATTGAAGAGATGTCTTTAGAGCATTTAGGCATATCGACGGCGCATATCGAAGAAGCTTTGGTTATTAATTTGTCATAACTTCACTCCTTGAAAGACCAAGGTAGCACGCAACCCTAACAAAATGCTACTTCCACGCTTAGACTTACCTTTCCTTAAAATGCACTAATTCACTCTCCTTGTGTAAAAAGTAGCTTCTTTTCTTTGACAATCACTTTCACAGGCAAGACGTTTATCATACCTATTCTTATATATGGCGCCCGAGCGTGCACGATGGCTTATATCAGATTAAACGACCACTTCTTTTTCGAAGTATTTATGGGCTTGCTCGCGGCCCTGGCGGCGAGTGTCTAGCCAGATTTTAAATCAGCGATTAACAATAGTGAAGGATCCATGTTAAGCGAATACATGAAGATGCTCTGGGCCGGAAGACATGGAAACGTTAGCCCATCGCTGCGTTGAAAAGCTCAAGTAGATTGCGACTATAATGTCAGCTCGTTCTTGGAGCTTTATTTTATTTTTTTTTGGTCATTTAAATGTTTCCCTCTTTTTTATATTGAAACTAACTTACAAGCCCTTATTTTGCTTTTTTTTTGTAATATGTGAAAGGCAGTATTGAAGTTAGCACATAAAATATGCCCTAGCAATGTTAAAAAAAAATATGACAATACATTACTCATCTTCTAATTTCAATGCTTGTAATGCGTGCTGCGCATATTGAACCCTTACTCTGCATTAGATTTTTCATACCTTAAAGGCGAATGCTATTCCCTAAGCACTAAGCGAAAACAATGATGACGCGCCTAAAAGTAGGTTATCCTTGGCATTCCGCTTCCACTGCTACCTCTTTACATAATATACCTCAGTTAACCTTAGGCCACCTTTTCTATCTCTCATCAACTAGTAAGCCTTAAATTATGCTAAATTTATCAGCACCGACTCGAATTTCTCATTTTTCGAAATATTTCCTCATAAGGGAAATAAATTAACATAAACATTTCGAAATATACCACTTTGAGTATATACGAGTATATTCATTACATAAATCTACGGTTTGCGCCTTCGGTACTCATGAATTATTCATAAACTTTTAGGCGCTTGAAACAAAATTAACATAAAGAGATTAATTTGGGTAATATATGCAATATAAGCAGATATGTATGATAGGTGTGTTGGCGTCAGATAAGAGAAACTCTATAAATGTCGCGTTGTTGACGGCCTCTTGTTCGGGTTGAATAGCTCGAAGCCATATGTCGGATTTGGCAGCATTAAATTGGTGTAGAGTAACCTTAATTTTATGCTTCAGTTTTTACAGCCACCACTGAGTAGGCTTTAAATTAGATTCAAAAAAATTAACTGATTCCATAGTTGCAGTCTGTATCTTTTTTTCGACCTTTTTTCCCTCACGTGTTAGTTGAAGGGTTAAAATAAACAGAAGAGCAGTTGTCTCTAGCCGACTACCAACACAGGAAACATCTTCAAGCCTGCGCTATCGAGAAGGTCATTGTACGATTCTGGGGCCCATAGTGCTGTCGTTCATCGATTTCCCAACTTTTCTGGATCATCGGCTTTTCGAAGCTGCGCATCAGCTCAAATAGTGTACAAATCCACAGCGTTAGGCTTACTGCTGCTTCATTGTCGGCACTGTGCTGCAGAAATTAATATTTTTACTGCTATTTTACCAGCAATAATTTGGGAGGTATGTTGGTTTAGTCTGATCCTAAACTACTAGTCCACCTGTCGTGTTATTTAATCTCAATTATTTCAAGTCATCTTGCACGTCATGCAGTCAGAAGGATATCCGATACTGGCGAACCCCAGGCCTTTTTAGCTGCGAGTTGCTTGCATTTAGGGGCCGAAAACGTTTGGAAATTCGTATTAGGGAGATTTAAGTGCCTCACATACTAGTGACCTCGATGCTTATGGCACGTTGCGTATTTTATAGTTCAGTATATTTAAGTAAATCGAATACTTTAGATACATGTATGTATGTATACATATTCTTTATCATTAACCATTTGTGTGTAAAATATACATTTTGTATAACTTGTTTTTTGAACAATAGTTTACTTAATTTTTATGCTTTGACATGTTGCATACCTTAAGGCTTATCAAGTGGTCAGTAGCGAAGAACGCTAAAAGCATAACTAGATCTGCTTTAAAGTTACCAGCTATGTATGCACTATTACCAATTATACCACAGTTAGCACGATGACTGTGAAACTTTCCATTTTCTTAGGCTAGTTGTATTTCAATTAGCAATAGCATACCATAAGGCGCACTACATTTTGTGAAAAAAACATCAACAAGTTTTCTCCCAAAAAAGAGCTGGAATAAACTCGGGGATAATGGTTCTTTTAGGCGCATTATATTGAAACACGGTTTCTCCGTATTTTGGATATGTTTTGTTTCAATAATCTCTACACTCATTTTAAATGAAGTCTTCATTGTTTATTATTTATTTATGCAATACTTTTCTAGGTTAACTAACTTTTAAACCACCGAGGCCAAAGTAGTTTAAGCACAACAAATCATACAAGTATACTTCACAATTCGTAACACAAACGAGCTAGCATATAAAACCTTTACCACATGGATAAACATGATAGCGTGAGCAACTTTTGCATTGCGTGTGGTGTGCTTTCAGGCGTTAAATTGTTTTGTGTACAACTATGCCAACAACTAGTTTACTTCGTATACTCTTATCAGTACAATAACCATCATTAACCTGCTTTTATTTCCGCTCTTTCACAACAAAGCTGAATTTGTTATATTTATATTTTGATTAAACTTTTTTATTGTTATTTTTATGACCAAATTTCCAGCTTTTGAACTCTGTATTTTTTCTAACTTTTTGTTCAACAACTAGACTTCCATGTCATTGAGCGCTACAAAAAACCTACTTTTAGACAAAAACCTGTAAAAGCGATCTATATAAACGATATGTGTCGGCATGTGTGTACCTACAGTTCTTCTCTTTACTCATCTCCGACTTGAGAGCATCAAAGTTAGCCTTTTTACACATATTTACTCGTAACCTGTGGCTATATGTCTAATTGTATGCCACTGTTTTCATTTTCATTGCATATTTTAGACATCCAGTGCCAAGAAGCAGTATAAACCGAGGTAAGACGAAAATAAAATTAAAGAAAAAAAAACTTTTTTAAAAATAAGCTTTTATTATTTTGGTTAATAAAATAAACTAAAAAGTAAACAATAAATTGACTCTAAAGAAATATAACACTTTATAAGTTCATTGTAAGCTTAAACGATAATTAGGCTTTTTCGTCTGCGACAAAAAAATTCTATATTGTACATAATTATATATTTTTAACATTAAAACTTTACACCTAAATTATTAAATCTTACAGTTGATATCACAGTCCTAATTGTTCTAATAAAAAACGTGTTGAATTTTGATGGTATAATTAAGAACATTTAGGATCTCCTTTTCTTGCTATCGCAATGTAACACGCTTTTATTAGAACAATTAGGACTGTGATATAAACTGTAAGATTTAATAATTTAGGTGTAAAGTTTTAATGTTAAAAATATATAATTATGTACAATATAGAATTTTTTTGTCGCAGACTTATAAAGTGTTATATTTCTTTAGAGTCAATTTATTGTTTACTTTTTAGTTAATTTTATTAACCAAAATAATAAAAGCTTATTTTTAAAAAAGTTTTTTTTTCTTTAATTTTATTTTTTACTTTTTAGTTCGTTTTATTAACAAGTAATAGAAGCTTGTTCTTATAAAAGCTTTAAACATAAGTATAGGGGGTGAAACAAAAACACATATATCAGTTACATCTGCGTATAATGCGTATTGGAATTTATTATTACACATTTTATGCGCAGCAACTTCAGAGGTGTATTTAAAGTTTAAAGCATTGTAAATATAAGTATTGAAGTCATGAGCCTGGGCATTCGCGCAATTTTAGTGATGTAAATTGCATGGCGCCAGCGCCAATGCGGTGCCAGCTCAATGGTAGCTCATTGACGAAATTACTCCAAGCGAATTTTTGACGCTTCTTAGTAGTGAGTGCGTAGTACATTTTACTTGCGCTATTGAGTGAAACGACTTTTGTGTGTCAGGCACGAGTTTGGTGTTATTGGAGCTACTGGCAGTGATGACACTGAGCTGTTGACGGTAGCGCTGGTAGTTCAGATTTTGAATCAGAGAAAGAATTGATGACCCGTGTGAATTATTATGGCTTTGGCCGTGTAAATTATTATGGTGTATTTGTATATTTTAGATTTAATGCACAATTAATATTTGTGTGTTTGAGCGGCCAAATAATAACAGTAGTATTGCTAAAGTGCTGCTTAGTTGATGGAATGTCGCTAATTTCTTAGCGATGATCAGCAGATTGTCAATATTTCGTTCAACGGACGCGCGAAATTGCCACATCTGCTCAAATTTTCCAAAGATTTTCCATTCTTGATTTAACTTAAGCTGTTATGCCAATATTTTTCAGCCAGCTTTTTTCAAATAGGTAAGTTTTCCAAAAGCAAAATAAATTTCAGAAAAGATTACAGGGTTAAACAGCCTTAAAAATTCAGCTATGTTGGTTATACACAGAAATACAACAGAGGGTTGTGTCTCCGCTTTTCGCAAGCGATGAGATTCACCACGCGTGACACGTGATTCACCACGTCCAAATATCACAATCCACGGATAGGTACCGGCGTGTTTGTATGGGACTTAAGCTGTTATGCCAAAGTAAATACAAATCTTTACCGATAACTGTGTTATCGATTAATTTATCGAATTCTAACAAAGTAATATTGCATTGTCATCGGAGTTATACATGTGTGCAAAATTTCAGCTCAATCGGACACCGGGAAGTGTATCAAATTTAACTTGTAAGATTCCATTACAGACAACAAAAGTGAAAGTAAATAAAAGCTTATAAAATACCTTTTGTAGCTCACAGTTGCACTTGTAAAGGCATATCTGCGCTAAAACTCATGCTTTTGCCTCCCCTCTACTTCCAGCGGCATCAGTTCTATTTCGAGATACCTTAGTTGGCATTTGAGGGTCGCATTTTGTGTGGTAATTTTTTGCTTGTTTTGTTTTAAACTTTCATATACTGACAGTTGACCGCATTTCCAAATGCAAAAAACAAAGAATAATAAACTACGCGTAATTGATTCAGCTGTTACCAAGTCGCATATAGGGAAATGAATGACTGTAAATAGAAACTCTTGAAGCAACAGTGTAATAAATTGAATGGAAACTGTGTCGTATTACCGGAAACAAATACTTTAATGCATTTAATAAGCAGAAAGAGGGCTGCTTAAGTTTATTTTGATTGACAAATGAAAAGTGAAAATCGCGTTTGTTATTTTATATGAAAAGGGAAAATGTGTTCACTTAAATGAAAGCTCTGAAAGTGAGTCATAGACGTCGAGCTTTGGAGCTTTCTTAATGGATATTGAAGTTTACTAACTTAAGCTTTTCCATCCACTACTACGAATGCGTTCTTAAGCGGTATATGTACGATATAAAAGCTCCAATTTCAGCTCGAAATTTTTGCTTTACGAAGGCCTTCAACCAAAATTATTATTTGAGAGCTGAGGTATATTGTTCCTTAATTTTGGACTACCTGGCGCAGTACCAAAGTGCGCAAAAATCTAGGTTAGAAATATAGTTTTATCTGCTTTTCCTAGCTTGATAAAGCTTTTGAGCAAGCTTAAAGCTTCGGACCAACAAACGTGCAAAGAAAGCGTATAGCACTCCTTTTCCATCTCTTAACATTTGGCAGCTTAAATTAAATGCAAGCTTAGTCTGAAGAACTTAAATTTACAGAGGAAATGTCCAAACAACTGAAAGATTGTTTTTTTTCATATGCTTAAATATTTTCTATTTTAAACTTCACTTGCTGAATTTTTCGACAGAAACGCTGCAGTTGGCATTTAAGGATAAAAAAAAGCTTACATATTTAAGTAAAATCGTATAGCTCATATTTAGTTTTTGTCGAAATCATGCATCATACGACCCCAAGTCCATCATGGGACTAGGGGGTGGGAGCGAGATGTCCTAGAAGGTTCAATGTGGCCAAAATAAATCTTTCCCGGACGTTCAAACTTGTAGCTTAATGTTTGTTGCCGGAACGTACCGGATCTTTACCCGGCAAAGGACCATCAACATCGATAACAGTCCTCCAAACCCTCGGGGAGTGTCTTTATAAATACAAGAACAACAACACGCCTAAAGTACTCCTTAAATAAACAACTTATCCTAATTCACCATAACAACATTTTTTTTAAATGTGCTAGAATGA
Source organism: Eurosta solidaginis (assembly GCF_040869045.1). Taxonomy (NCBI): domain Eukaryota; kingdom Metazoa; phylum Arthropoda; class Insecta; order Diptera; family Tephritidae; genus Eurosta; species Eurosta solidaginis. The sequence goes on from NC_090322.1 coordinate 11,539,120, forward strand.
GTAAATTTTATGTTTTTCACTTTTTATAAAGATTACTACATAGGTTTTAGAAAAATAAATTAAATTCCATACATGTCTCAAAAAAAAAGTTTGTGTGCAAAATAACACTTTATTTAAGACTCTTCAATGAGCTATTCAAACTTTTACCTAGAAATATGCGAAGTAGTGCTAGTGCTAGTTCCTCCGTCATGAAGTTTCACTTTTTCCCAAGCAATCACCATCAAATATTGGCTTCAAAAACATTTAAATGTGGATTTTGCCGTCACTCATTTTTAAGCGCCTATATTTATTTAAGAGATAGTGAGCAAGCATTTTTTTAGCCTGATACCTAGATTGAGTTCACACAAAATTTATATTGCTTTGAATATACTTAATTTAATTTTTTTAATTAGCATGTTAATATTCTAAGCATAATCAGCATGTTGGCTAATTCGCTTCAAATTTCTAAAAATATCTACGCAGTTTCCTGAAAATAAATGAATTTAATAAATAATGTAGTGAATAATATTTTCGGTATTAAATACCGCTATCCATTTAATGAAAACCAACTTAAATGGAAATAGTTTGATTAACAACCAATGGAGTGTATGCGCCTAAAATCATGCTAAAATAAATTTCTTTGCATTTATTTGCTAAATTTGATCACAAAGCAAGGAGCATTTTTTTCGTAGTAAACTACATAAATTGAATCATTAAATTCCTTTATTTTTGTATTTAAGGATTCAAAATTGTTTTTTTTTTTAATAAAAAAATTTTCACTAAAATTTAATGTAAGCTTACTTAAAATTTGCCACCAAAGGATAACTGGTGTTTTAATTAAGTTATGACAAAATATTTTTTTCAGACGCATTATTTTTTTGCTTTTTGTATTTTTTTGCTGAAATTATGCTGCATGAGCTAGTAAAAGTGTCATTAAAAAAAACTCATTAATGTAATTAAACATTATATAATTACAAATTTATCAAAATTCATTGTACATCGAAACTCGATAATAACTTATAATAAGGTTGGCTCGAAACAAAAGCTAAAAACAAATGCAACAAATTAAGTAAATGTAATTTAAAGTTAACGCAAAATTTATACGCATACAAAAATGGCTATCAATTGGTTCTTTTTTTCAATATTTTGTTTTGTATTTTTGTAATGAAATCCATTCTGACTTACATTGAAATTTCAATAGGCATTTGTTAACAGTATGCATGAAAAGTATGTTTATTATGGTTATTTTATTTTCATTCCCCGTAGAGAATACGACTAGATGATCTTATAACTCTTTTTAATAATGTTCGGTCGTTTTACATTAATTTGAACTGACTACTAATTTTACAAAATGATAATGCAGTAACAAATCAGTTTGTTTTAAAGTTAGTTTGTAACTAGTCTGCTAATGTAATCATTTTGATGCTGTTAGTATAAAAGTTCCTTTTTAACTAAATTAATCAATTGATTGTGAAAATTGCGATTAAACTGAGATACCCGAAAGAACTTTGCATGACTTTAAAGTCAATTAAAAATGTCATTTGTTGAAATGGCGCCCGAACTCATACGCGCTTTGGCAAATGCATATGTGGGTTTTTCATTCACCTTCCGATAAACAACTAAATCACACCCTGCTGTATGCGAGCAAGCCGCGCTAAGCAATCAAGTGAAGATCTACTGAAGAAAATGAAAATGGAGGTCAACGAGTAGGAAGAGAACCCGATAATGCTGCCAACAAAGCCAATTCCCACGATTCAGATTGGGTGTTCCACTCCGCAGTCAAGGGAGAAAGGAACACATATTACCAAGACAAAAAGAGTTGAGCGACACTGAATAAATAAACGCGGTACGCCGCTCGCGCAATATAATTTGCCAGAGACAATGTGCTACATAACTTTTTAGATTAGGAAATAGCACAAAACTATCTTATTCCAGTAAGCCGACTCCTCTAAAAGCCTCCCCCTGTGGGTTAGCGGTTAGAATATGCCCACGGTAGGTATACCGGTCGTAAAAGGCGACCATAATACCATGGGTACCCAATCCATGAGTAAGGTGTTTTACTCGAAAGGTAGCAGGGTGGACGCGGTGTATCACCCTGTGGGACCCTAGGCAAGGTCTTTATAAAAAGTGCTACCGCGGGAGCAGGAGAAGCCAGTGTGATCTGGTGCACTGCATCGAACGATGCTTTGTACTCAGGTCTCACCTCCTGTCCTGGGATGGCCCCCTTGTGGGAGCATCGCGGTGGCTGTGGTTTCAAACAGAGTTCACTTATGACACACGCTCTGAGTAGACTTGTTTTCCCTTGGGGGCCCAAGACCCAAGGGAATTCGGTCTCATGCTTGCCACGGCGGTCCCAATTTCATTGAGAAGCTGACCCTGAGGGGCAGATGATAGGTTGGTCACATCCCTTAAATTGTGACAAATGCTGAAAATAGTTGACGAAAGATGGTGTAAGAGCGCATGTCTATCGTCAGCCAAAAAGCAATCGATAATTGTACGAGTGGGCCGGTGCTCATCTCGTCTTTTGAGATGTTTTGAGGCTGCTTTAGACTGCGCAAGCGAATAGAAGGCGTTCGCTGTGTGGATGGCCACACCCTATATGTGGCAAGATTTGACGATGTCAAATCACTGTAGTGTGGCGGACTGCAGTGCAAAGATGTTGCTGGGGCAGGTACTCGGTACTTACAGGTCTGTGAGCGGAAAAGGTTGGCCACATCCCTTAATTGTGGTAGGAGTGTATTTGGAAGGAGTGGAGTGTATTTGGAGGCAAATTGGTGCATAATTGTTGTGTAATTGAGTGGAAATTGGAGCGAAATTAGTAGCGAAAATGGAAGCCAATAGAAGACGATATGGCACACAATGTTTGTCAACGTAGTGTGGCCTCAAGCGATGTCGAGGGGCATTGTTGAGGCGGGCACTCGGCACTCACAGGTCTGTGTGCGGAAAAGGTTGGTCACATCCCTTGATTTAAATTGTGATGGTGTTGGTGTTGAGGACGGCGCATAATTGGATGCCAAGCTCACTTCGTTTGTCAACGTAGTGCGGCCCTTAAGCAACATCTAAGCAAAACCAAGCGCCGCTAAATATCTCAATCTGGTTAACTTGTTAACCAGATACTGAGATATCAAAATCAATGAAAGAGGGACCCTGAGGCAAGCACGGAACTCGCGGTGGAGTTGCCGTGCAACCGGGTGCCATTACCCGAAAATGGAAGAGGAGGATGGATAGTCCTCCTCGGCCAAACCAAGGCTGGTTGACTTGAACACCCCAGCTCACCGCATTGGTACCAACTTGTTGGGCCGAAGATCAACGGACATTGATCTGTGTTTTACACCGGAGGTAAGTCTTCACGACAGGGACTCCCGTAATTCACGTTCTTTCTTTCCTCTAAAAGCCCTTCGAGCTGCGCGATAGCAATTCAATGGAAGACTGAAAAAACGCCTTACAGACCCGATTTTCTCAAGCCCATGACCAAGTGCAGAGGATCACTTCAAACTAACCTTAACTAGCGTACGCTGGGATGACTGAAGAGCTAAGCTTCTGTCACAACTCTCTGTGTTGTGAAATCTTGTACTTAGTCCCATCAGGCAGCACCAGTTGTATCCCCGAAATAAGGGTTGCTTTGAATTTAGTCACCTCTCACCGTCTTTAGCTCGACACGTAAGCCTAAAAGTATGCTAAACTTTTCAAAAAGAAAAAATATTTTCAACAAAGAAACAAAAAGGACAACTCATCTTCCATACGATTTTCGTTGGCATACATATGTAATATGCTTCCTTTTTGTACATACTTTTAGGCTACATGCAAAGAACAAATGCTGTTAGGCTGTAAAAAAATTGCATCGATATTATTATCTTCTTGAATGAGTTAATTTACTAAAAATGTTACATTCCAAGGCTTGGTTGTGCTTTTAGCGCGCTGACATAAAAACGCCTAAATGTATATAATACGTCACGGATTGCTGAGAAACTGCGTAAGAGTTTAACTTTTGCGATATAAAATAGATATTACTGTTATGTTTAAAATATTTGAGATCAGCAAGATGTATAACTTAAAAAAGGTTTTATCGGCGTACTTGATTGCATACTTTCAGGCACTCAATAAAAAGGTTAGTTAAAAGTACATAAAGAGCTTAAAAAGATTCATGGTTGTTTAAATTTGCTTAAGCAGCTAAAAATCTCGCAAATTTACTGCTTTAAATGTGTATGTATTTTCTTTATATGTATTTTGACATGTGCGTTTCCTATCGTGTGCTGAGGCCATTCCACTGTACGCCTTTTGATGTCAAATACAAACCCACTTAAAAACGCTGCTTCGACACACCTCCAATAATGAAAGCAACAGAAGGGATATGGTGAGAGTAAGACGGCATGAAAACACTGCTGCTCAATTGGAAAGAAAAATGAGAAGAAGAAATCAGATGACGCAAGGAGGGCGGAGAACGGAAGGAAAACATAAAAGAGGTTGGGCATGCACTTGAAAAGGTAGAAAGCCACTTAAAGTGTGACAGCAAATATTTGGTATGAGACATACGACATAAGCTGTCGTGGCAACCTTTCCAGAAAAACGAATAAGAGGAAAAAAATGTAACGAGAGTAAGCTGTAAGCATTGAGGGCATAAACGCTTTAAACGTAAAATACACAGAGAAATATACAGACAAATAACCAACGCTTCGAATAAATAGGCTAACAGCACGATAAATGGATAAACAAATAGTGAGACGATAGGCGAGATATAGAGCGACGAAACAAGTAATGGAAAACATGGTGGGAAATACTAGCGCTGCTAGCAAAACTGGTGGCTATGTAGTGATGGGAGTGGTTGTGAGACAGGTTCGAATGCCGCAAAATTAATAATATGGGCGGTGGGAAAGCCAGCAAGCTCCGGAATACAGCAAACAACTGCGCAAGTGACACAACATGCGACAGACTTTCGTGATTAATTGGCAGAATTTAAAGCCACTGAGTTTAACACGCACACAACTCTCAACGCCTAATATTAGGCTACAGAAAAACAAAAAAGAGCAGTAAAAGAGCATATTCTTTATGTGTCAGTTAATGGCACTTTAATGTTGCAGTAGCGCATAGCAAATGACAACAAATACTCCTTGAATAGCGGAAATTCCAGTAACGCTCATTGAGTAGCTCACAAATTCAATGGCTATGTACAATTTTGTAAACCGAAGACGATTAGCATTTTCGGTAACATGTCTAACAGCAATTTGCGATATTTTGCTCTACTTCTGATGGGCTTTGCCAACAAAAAAGCAAGCGACTAAACCTACTCCTGGCTAAAATGCTTTATTTGTTTTTGGAGATTTTCTTAACTTTTTATACCCAACTGTACTTGTACACAGGGTATTATAACTTTGATTGGATAACTTTTGGTTGTACAGGCATAAAGGAATCGAGATAGATACAGACTTCCATATATCAAAAACATCAGTATCGAAAAAAAATTTGATTGAGCCATGTCCGTCCGTCCGTCTGTCTGTCCGTCTGTCCGTTAACACGATAACTTGAGTAAATATTGAGAAAACTTCACCAAATTTCGTACACGAGCTTATCTGGACCCAGAATAGATTGGTATTGAAAACGAGCGAAATCGGATAATAACCACGCCCACTTTTTATATATATAACATTTTGGAAAACACAAAAAATCTGATTATTTAGTAAATAATACACCTAGAATGTTGAAAATTGATGTGTGGACTGATATTGAGACTCTTGATAAAAATTTGAAAAACAATTTTAAAATGGGCGTGGCACCGCCCACTTGTGATAAAATAAATTTTACAAATATTATTAATCATAAATTAAAAATCGTTAAATCTATCGTAACAAAATTCGGCAGAGAGGTTGCCTTTACTATAGGAAATGCTTTGAGTAAAAATTAACGAAATCGGTTAAGGACCACGCCAACTTTTATATAAACGATTTTTAAAAGGGTCGTGGACGAATAAAATAAGTTTTATCTTTGCGAAAAAGAGCTTTATATCAATGGTATATCATTTCCCAAGTGGATTTATAACAATAAATAGGAAGAACTTCAAATTAAAAAAAAAAAAAATGGGCGTTGCCCACCCCTTTTATGACTTAGCAATTTTCTACGTTTCGGGAGCCATAACTCGAAGAAAAATTAACGGATCGTAATAAAATTAGGTACACAAATATTCCCTATAGCAGGAAATATTTCTAGAAAAAATGGACGAGATCGGTTAAAGACCACGTCCACTTTTATATAAAAGATTTTTAGAAGGATCGTAGACGAAAATAATAAACTATATCTTAGGGAAAAAGAGCTTTGTATTTATTGCATTTAAATTTTTGATTTGAACAGCGCCTAAAAGTATGCAATATTCAGCGAACGAAGGAAAAACACAAAGATATTTCTAAAGAAACTCATCTGGCAGTAATTTGTATTAACTTGAAATTTTGTAAACTTAATAAAATTTATAAACTTAATAAAATGTAAGCATGCAAATCCCTCAACTATTGCATACTTGTAGACGCTATACACAGTCAGGAAAGCAGTCTTGGAGAGCATGCATTTTGCTTCAAGAAACAAAAAAAGTTTTTCATCATTTGTTTTTAAAACTTGCAGAAAAACGTCAGTTGCATACTTTTAGGCTCTCGAATTAAATAAGACAAGTTTTTTGAAAAATAAACTAAAACTTTATTTTTATGCCCATTATTCGATTTTGATATAAATATTTTATATACATATATTCAAAATTCTCAAATTAACAACTACACCAACATTGACGCATATGCTAAGGCGTAGAACATGGTTTGCGAAGGCTTAACATTTTCTGACTTAACAGCAGTACTGCTAGACTTAAAATTTTGAAACTTACCTCTACACCACTCTGTCATTTTATACACCGAACATAACTGTTAAAAAGTCCCTGTGAGCGATACCGTTATCTAGCTGCTGCAAACGGACGGAAGACCGCCATATGGTGAAAAGTGCTAGGACTTTAAATTTGTCTAAGTGGTAGAATTGCTAAAAAACGAATGTAGATTTGGAAAAAAGTGATAGATTTCGATGGCAATTGAAATATTTTCAGGGAATGAATCTATAACTACGTATTTATAGAATAGATAAGTTAGCGTATTTTTATACAAAGATATATTGTCTATATGTACATATTTAGTATATAACACCTCTAACTAAAACATTTTTTTTCATCTTTTAATCATTTCAGAATTTCAATCATCAAGAACCAATGGACGAAAACTATGCTGATTCGTATCATCCATTAGTTCCGTCAATTCGGAAATACGAGATTTTTATAAAATGCAGATACTAACTTGGAGAGCGATATGGCAGTTTGCTGGATTTCTGTCGTAGCCTTGTGCGGAATGGAGTTGCCTCAGCGTCATGTTTACATCGTTTATGGCGACCGATAATACCATCAATGTAGGTCATCTTAATATCGTTCTTTTTTTTACCAAGATTATTAGTCTGCTTCCCTTTTTCCAGATACAAGATGTAGTAGAGCAATTGCGCCACCCACCCGCAGTTAGTTTTGTGGTATATCGGCAAATATAACGAACGTTTTGAGAATCGTTAAGGAAATCAAACAAGTTTATTAATATTTTTAAACAAAGCGTGGACTTTATACTGAACAAAGAAATGGCACAAGTTTGCATTTGCATTTACTTTTCTTAACTACTTACAATTTCAATGAAGTTATGGTAGAGTAAAGCTCTTCATACTTACCACGAATTTGTTGTTGTTGCTGTTGTGGCGATGACAATACTCCCCGAAATTTTACAATGAGTGGGTCGAGAGACCCACAAGGAATACTTCCTGCATCAGGTCACACAAAGTTTGAGGGACTTCGCCTCATTAAGCAATAGCTATCAGCATATAGCACAAATGTCACGTGCAAAACCGGTTTGATAAGCATTTGCATCCAATTAAGTTAGGTATCTTTGGTGCGAAATGGCCAATTAGTTGTCATTTAAGGATCTGTACTATTTCGAGACTTGGATTCCTCCAGTTCAGTTGTTGTTGTTGTAGCAATGCTCGCCCCACCTAATAGCCGCGACCGATCACAAATTGTCATCAATATCCTCTAACGGGAGTCCAAGGAAACTTACCGGTTTCAACAGGGGTGGACCATAAGGAAAGGGGTGTTAGAGGCGTTGGTTCCATATTACAATTAAAGAGATGGTTGGTGTCATGTGGTGACACATTGCAAGCGGGGCATACATTTTGTATGTCGGGGCTGATTCTGGATAGGTAAGAGTTTAACCTGTTACAGTATCCAGAACGAAGTTGAGCAAGAGTGACACGCGTTTCCCTGGGGAGTATGCGTTCCTCTTCCGCGAGTTCTGGATATTTTTCTTCAAGTACTGGATTCACCGGGCAATTCCCGACATAAAGGTCCGACGCCTGTCTATGGAGTTCACCAAGGACCTGCTTGTGTTTTTTCGCTTCATACGGCTGGGTCCTCAGGTGCCGTATTTCCTCAAAATGCTTACGGAGATGACTCCTTAGGCCCCTAGGCGGTGGTGCTGGTTCGTCAATCAGATGTCTGTTGGGATGCCCAGGTTTCTGGGTATTCAACAGAAACTGTTTGGTCAGCATCTCATTTCTCTCCCTGTTGGGGAGTATTCTCGCCTCATTATGCAGATGGTGTTCTGGGGACATAAGAAGACAGCCCGTGGCGATTCTGAGAGCAGTATTTTGGCAGGCCTGTAGTTTCTTCCAGTGGGTGATTTTTAGGCTTGGCGACCATATGGGTGACGCGTAGCACGTAATCGGCTGGCTAATTGCTTTGTATGTAGTCATGAGCGTTTCTTTATCTTTTCCCCAAGTACTGCCAGCAAGGGATTTGAGGATTTTATTACGGCTCTGAATTCTCGGAACAATTGCGGTTGCGTGCGCACCAAAATGTAGATCCTGATCAAACGTCACACCCAAGATTTTGGGGTGTAGGACAGTCGGTAGCGTAGTGCCATCGACGTGGATGTTCAATATGGTCGACATTTGGGGCGTCCATGTTGTAAATAAGGTCGCGGAAGATTTAGTCGGTGACAATGCAGGTTTCGCGAGGCGAAAAAACTGGAGAGATCACTGTCATTTCAGTGTGACCCCATTTAATTCCAGTTCAGTAAGTTGCGCCAGTACGTTAATGCAGATAGTGTTTCATTGGTTATCGAATTTAAAATCGGTGGGTTCGAGGACATGTGAAAGGAGATAAAACACAGATATGACAATCAGCGTCTTCTGATAGAATCGCAACTTCAAAAACTTCGCGATGGCATGACAGAAGACGCTTCCTCTTGCGGTTGATACCGTTCAAAACGTTATGCGAGCTTAACGTGTCTTGGGTCTACCGATGAATCAAAGGGACGCAGTCATTGTGTTGCTTCTTTTCCAATAACTACCAACCACAACGCACGAATGGGATATGAGTCGCAGATATACCAACTCTGAACGAATTTCCAATCTACATTGAGCTGGGGTGAGTAATGTTCATTCATATCTGATTGATGACAATTTCTGGTCGGTCACACTTAATTGGATGGGGTAAAGCACTACTACAACAACAACAACATATCTCTTCAGTTACACAAAACAGCGTCGAATTAAAGAAATCTCATGGTAGGGGGAAACCTTGCTTAGTTTCGAACGTTTTCACTTCTGATTGATCTCATTATCTTGCTCAACGTTAGTTTGCACAGCGTATACGTTTTTCGGGGACATTAAATTCAGACTTAGTGGAATAAAGGCAGCTCCTCTTCGTGTTGTTAAAGACAATCTAAGGCAAAGAGGTGTTGTGTGTAAATTATTTTTTAAGTTTTTTTTTTAAGTTTCTTGCGTAGCAAAAATTTGGTCGATGGCACATTTATAGAATCCTTAGCTGCACTGATTAGGTACTCATACCATTCGCTAGCATAGAATGTACAAGCTTGCCAGCTGTTAGAGTAAATTATCCTAAATGTAGCAAAAAAGACCAGGCATACGACCATCATTTTCCCTTAGGACAATTCAATGGGCACACAAATTTTTTCTCACTTGCCCTCAAGCAAGTATTGTTATCCCTCTCCCTTAAAGAAAAAAAGGTTTTCGCTCAATAAGTATAATAATTCTTAGATTTCGGATATCATCCATATTTCTTTTACATTTTTATACTCCTTACCCCTACTGAGCTTTTACGCTCAAAATAAGTTTATAAAATTTATATAGTGCTACATTGGCATGAAATTGATATGAGGGCAAAAACGGTGAAATAGCTGTGACCCTTAATCCACACTAAGCATTATGATGATAGCTAAAACAACAACATCATGACTTTTCTAAAGGTATATATGAACGTGTTTACTTTGCCATTTAATAAGGGGATGATCAAGGGCATAAATGCGTATCTTGTATTTAGTTATACGAGTAGACCCAGCGGGTGTTGGATGGTCGTAAACTTCATGCGAAAGGGATATTAAAAAAGAAATAGTGAAAGCGGAAATTATTGGCATTTACTGTTATCTTATGGATTTTTCGGTTACACGCTTAAATGCTTACAACTCTAATAAGACATATGCGTAATATAAAACTTTGTTTCGCCAAAGCTTGATGGAAAGGATAATAAGGATATTACTGCTATGCACATATTTGTTTTAGGGTATAAAGATTGGACAGAAGTCGAAAGCTTGAACTGAATTGCGGTAGGGTACAATGGAAAAGTTTCAGATTTTTTTATTAAGGACCTTAACGAGGATCATATTTCATGTCGGAGGAACAAATAAATAAATAAAATGGGCATGCCAGGTATACTGCACGGTGCATTGCCCCCTAGTCATAGCTCTTGGATCGCTTATTATGCTGTCATCTGAGAAAGCATTGCTCTTTTCAAGAAAAGCACCTTTCCTCAAGTTGCCTCATTTTTATTATGCCCTTTTAACCAACAACACTCGAAGGTAAGCAAACATACCTAAACACCCGCGCACCTAATACACAATAACAAACATTCAAACTATAAACTAAATCCCATTTATATGACCTATGCAGCGGTTGCGTAACAAATAGGCCTCATAGCGGCGTTACGCTACATAAGCTTAAGTCCTTTACGCATCGTTTCTCTTTGAATTGTTTGCTACTGTGCTTAGAAAAACCTAAAAAGAAACACAACTGCTTGCGCGGAAAAGTCAAAAAGTAGAAAACATTTTAATTTTGAGCTGGGGTTAATATGGGTTCACACACACCGAACTACAAGTATAGCTGCTAATGGAATATAAGCATTATGAAGACTTCGTGCGCTTTATGGAGCATGTGATTGCATGACTGGGAGTAATTTTGCATGAGGGGAGCTGAAGAGCTGAAGTGGAGATTTTAGCTAGGGGTTGGCTGTTGAGTACGGAATATTAAGTGCGTTAGAAAAATTTTGATTGCTTTGAAAATTTGAACACTTTCAAAAGGCTTATCTTAAAAAATGTTGTCTTGGCTGTATGCAAGTCTGCTGCAATAGAATTCATATTCATATTCATATTCAGTTTATTCAGTCTATGATTTACATCTTACAGACTAGATATAGAAATTATAAAAAAAAAAAAAAAGTAAAAATTATAATATGCATTGATAATAGCTAAAGAAAGTATATGCATAATGATAGAAAAAAGTTAAATTAAATATCTAAATGTAAAAGCAAAAGTATTTGGGACTTGAAAACATCCCTCGACTGAGAGAAATCAATATTTAGCCATCTCGAAAGTTTATTGAATTCTGCTAGAGAGCGAATAATAGGATCGAAAAGGACATAGTTCATTCTTAAAGAGGCCACATAAAAAGGTAGGGAAAACGAAGTGATCTACTGGGCACATTGAACGTGATTTTCCCGAGCAGGTCAGGGCAGTTTACCAAACCTGCCACGAGATCAAACACGAACATAAGCCCGTGCAGGGTTCTTCTAGAGTGCAGGGGTTGTAGGTTAATCAACGTACACCGAGACACATAAGAAGGCAGCGGATCCATGAAATGAAGAGATCCAAGCCCAAATTGAACAAATTTCCTTTGAACCCTTTCAATTCTAGCCGCACGACAGCTGTAAATAGGGTTCCAAATAATAGAAGGATACTCGAGCTTTGAGCGAACTAAGGAAATATATAAAGTCTTCCTGGTATAGGGATCCTTAAAGTCCTTAGCATAACGACGCAGGAAAGCAAGGTTTCTATAAGCTTTCGGAAGAACATAACAGATATGATTAACAAAAGAAAAATTAGTATCAAATACAACACCAAGATCAACAAATTCGTTGACTGCATTCAAGAGTGCTTTCTAAATAGAAATGTGAAAAAAAATTATTACTAGACTTCGAGAAAGACACGTGAAATATTTTTTAACGTTTAGGTAGAGCATGTTAGTATTACACCAGTCAACTAGATTATTCAGGTTACGCTGCAAAAGGAAAACATCTGATGGACTATCAATCCTACGAAAGATTTTCAGATCATCAGCAAAAAGTAGAAAATTGGAAAACTGAAAGCATGTCATTGATAAAGGTAACGAACAAGAGCGGCCCAAGGATACTACCCTGAGGAACCCCAGAGGTTGCCACAAAAGTGTGCGACTTACAATTCTCAATATCAACACAAAGGGATCTATTAGACAGATAAGACTTCAACCAACTCAAGAATACCGAATGGAAACCAATGAACTCCAATTTCTTCTGTAGAAGCTGATGAGACACCTTGTCAAATGCCTTGGAAAAGTCAGTATATATGGTATCCACTTGCGAACCGACTTTAAAGGCTGATATGCAAAAGTTCGAAAAAGAAGCCAAATTAGTGACTGTAGAGCGACCAGAAACAAACCCATGTTGGCGCGGATCTATAATGCTCTTAACAACAAAGAAAAGTTTTTCCTTAATAATTATTTCGAAAAGCTTAGAGCAAACTGAAAGCTTAGCAATGAGTCTGTAATTAGAGACATCATTCTTATGTCGAGACTTAAAGATCGGCGTGATTGACGCGGACTTCCACCTGTCAATAAATAATCCAGAAGATAGAGAAAAATTAAATATGTAGCAAAGCGGAATGCATAAGGTTGAGCTACAATGCTTCAGAACAAATGCACAAAGTCCATCAGGATCACATTTTAGCGAGGGTTTTAACATGCACATAGCTTTACTGACATCCTGCACAGATAAAGACAGTGAACCGAAATCTATGCGTTCAAATAAGTATGAACTAGAGTGGAGGGTATCCTGAATAGTAACTTCATCTTCGAAATTAGATTTGAAAAATTCTGCAAAAAATTCAATAGTGTCATTTAGAGACTGTGAGCAATTGTCATTGTACTTCATGTAAATAGGAATATTGGAAGAACCACGCTTGGACCGAATAAAATCCCAAAATGCTTTTGGATTTTCTTTCAACTCCGATTCTACCTTACTCATATACCGATTATATAAAAATTTATCAAGAACATTGAACTCCTTCACACTGTTTAAATACTGATCTCTAAGAGCAGAATTCGAAGAATCATCCTTGTAAAATTTTTCATATTTATTACGTTTGTTTTTCAACCTTTTAAGAGTAATATTGTACCAGGGTAATTTATGTATTTTGGGGACTCGCCGAGGCACCTTATCAGAAAAAACTTGAGCCAACGTCCTCAAGAAAATCTCGAAACAGACACTAACATCATTAGACTGCAAAATAGTTTTCCAGGGTATATCACCAAAAGTATTATTTAGTTCACCGAAAATTAAAAGAATGGTTACTTAGATCCGAAGAGATCGGGATGGAATCAATATTAAAAAGAATAATGACGAGCGGAACATGATGCTATCAGGTTCCCACAACAGAAAAATGCTTTCAGAGAGGCTAAAAATCGAATTTTTCATCAACAAAAACAAGATCCAAAAGCTTAGCAAGTGCATTAAATACATTACTAATTTGAATGAGATTACAACTTAAGAGGCTATCTATAAAATTTATATAAAGAGTACGCGTAACATTAGCCGGAATATTATGTTTCCGTTATTTTGAAGATCTAACCAAGTAAAATCGGGTAAGTTAAAATCCCCGAGAATACAAAAATGAGCATCACAGTTTCACAAATATTAACAATGTTTTTGATGTGAGAGTTATATAGGCTTTCCGTACTATTTGGTGGAATATAAGATATACAAATGAATGTAGATCCAGCGGAACCGATTATGTGAACACAGAGTTGGTCAATTAACGAATCATTGTGTAAAAGTTGATATTCCGAGTAGCGTAGATTTCTTCTTATGGCGATAAGAACTCAACCTCCTTTACGGTGCCCAGTCTTAACAGAGTCCCTGTCTTTCCGAAAGGTATGAAAAAGACAGGGGCAAAAAACTCTTCGTCGAAAAAGTCACTATTCAGCCATGTTTCAACGAGGACGAAAACATCATAGTCCAAACGGGACGTTACTAACAGAATTTCTTTAGATTTTGTGCGCATACCACCCATATTTTGGAAGTAGCATTTGAGGGAGGTATCATCATCAATAACAGGAACATTAAGATAATTATTAGGATGTGATCCAATTGCACTACATGTCGCTGAATTTACCTTGAAAGAAACGAAATGGCCGAACAATTATATCAGCCGGCCACACATTTGGATTCAAAATTTTGTCATAGAAGGCCGTAGTAACTCCCAGCTTGAAATTCACGCTCTCTAAACTATCCAGCGGAACACCACTTTTTATTAACTTGCGGCAGGATAAATGACTCCGGTCAACACCGGCATACTTCGAAACATAATCAATGACGTTCAATTCAGAGACAGTTGGTTTGAATGAGGAAACATGCAGCCATTTCTTCTTAACAACAACTTCGGGCTCAGCATTTTCATTACGGCCATAAACGCCCCTAATGCCCCTTAACTCATTGCCATTATTGACTCGCACAGTGTTATTATGATTGTAGGGAATAGAAGTAAGAGGCGCAGAGGTAACAGTAGCAACACGAATAGTAGCAGTATCACTATCAGATGGGGTGGCCATGCGACTAGCATAAGTTATGTTGTTAGACGGCGCGACTGCGGGCGTAGAGGAAACAGCAGTCGAGGTAACAATGTCAGCTACGGCAGAGTTGGCTATGCTATAGATTGGAGTAATCCTAGCGAGGGAAGGCGAGAAAAGCGCTTTCCAAGGGAGCCGGTTCTGTGTACCGGGGTTTTTCCCGACCAAGGGCTGCCTTTGTACCTTAAATCCAGAGCCGTAATAAAATCCATCAGCACTTGGGGTAAAGACAAAGAGACGCTCATTAGCACTTGCAGAGCAATTTCCCGGCCGCTTGTATGCTACGCGTTCCCGATTTGGTCGCCAAGCCTAAAAGAAGAAAATACAGGCCTGCCAAAACACTGCTCTCAGAATCACTCTTATGTCCCCAGAACACCAACTACACAGGGCGGCGAGAGTACTTTCCATTAGGGAAAGAAATGAAATGCTGAACAAACAGTTATTGTTGAATACCCAAAAACCAGGGCATCCCAACAGACATCTGACTGAAGAGGCCACACCTCTTAGGGGCTTAAGAATTCATCTCCGCGAGCATTATGAGGAAATACGTCACCTGGGAGCGCAGCCGTATGAAAAAAAAAAACAGAAAGAGGTCCCCAGTGATATAAACAAACAGGCGTGGGACCTTGATGCCAGGAATTACACGGCGAACCCAGTTCTTAAAGGTGGATTCGCTGCACTCTCAGAAGATGAAAACACTATCCCTAGAGAGACGCGCGTCACTATAGCTCAACTTCAATCTGGATACTGTAACAGGTTCAACTCTTACCTATCCAGAATCAACCTCGGCATACATAATGGCCTGCTTGCAATGCGTCCGAACATGACTCCAACCATCTCTTTAATTGCAATGTAGAACCATCGCCTCTAACACTCCTTTCACTCTGGCTCCACCCCTGTTGAAACTGCAAGTTTCCTTGGACTCCCGTTAGAGGATATTGATGACAATTTGAGAGTCGTCGCGCCTATTGGATGGGACGAAGCACTGCTACAACAACAAAAACAAAGGCTTTGTCAAATGAACTTGAGCAACAGCTCTGCAAGAAGCGGTAAGAACCTTCCAAGACCATTCGAACGAGGCTTTAGACCAGGCGACTTGTTATTGTACGATTTCTTTAATCTGGTGATAGAGAAGATTGTCATAACACCAGTTCTAAGCAGCCAAGGTATAATCAATTACTCAGATTGACGTCCATAGTTTGCTCAGAAAGCATCACCGACCATAAATAAAGACAATTAACAGCAAGAATTATGTAGAAATAACAAGTATATCTTTTACGCCGAATCCACAAGCTTGCAATAGCTACGAATAATGGACACTTGACCACAAGAACGCTTAGGCAGACAAGCGTGTAAATGGAGCACTTCCGTAGATCCATTAGCAACAAGAGTGATAGCAGCTTACCTTACACCTTCTCAAGCTAAAAATAAACATCTTCCCATAAGACTAACAAACGTCCGAACTTTAAGTGTTTGCTTTCGCTGCAAGCCCTTTCCACAGCTTGTGAGGCTTCAGCGGGGGTATTTAGCTTAAATGATGTTTGCCACATTGTGCTTGGCGTTGCTTGTAATAAAGTGCAGTAGTCGACTTTGGCTATAGTTGACCATGGGGGAAACCAATATGACAACAACTATAAAGTATGAATGGCTTGCAATACATTATAAAACACTAAGCCTTTGGTCATTAAGTGTGGTTTGTATTAGAGTGATTTGCGGTGTGTAAACAAAAACGGGTGGCTCTCGAGTTAGATGTGAGAGACTCATACTCGCAGAAATGTGTGTAGCTAAGGCTTAAATCAGACAAGAAAAGAACCATTGTAAGCGCTGTTGTAGCTAAAATATTTTTATTTTATGTGAACAAATGCACACTGAGGTTTGAACTAAATGGTGATCTCTTCTTTAAACAAACATGGTTAAAGGGGCCATGTTGAGGAGCCTTCGTGCTGTGAGGGAGTGTAGCGTAAAGCGAGTTAAATAAATATAAAAAGAATAGGAGAAACTAGGGGGAGTAAACAATTTTTACGTAAGCAAACAAACTGATAATCAATTCTGCCAAAGTTTTTATATTCTCTAGCTTTCAATCGGCGGAGAGGGCGACAATATTTAGCAAAAATATACTCCACCGTGGGCTCGACGCTATTAATTACTGTCAGGTCATGAGCAAAATCTGACACGAGAGAATTGTCTACCTCCGTTGCCGACCATTGAATATCGCAGCAAATTAGAGTCGGATGCTTCATTGGGTTAAACTCTGAGCTAATTTAACTGTTTATTCGGACCTTCCAAGGAAATGTGGCGAATGTAGGGAATCAAAGCGCGATATAAATTGCTTTTATTTTCAAGGAGGAATTCGAAAGTAACGTTTAGTGTGTTTGTATTTTCAGGTATCGTCGAAGCTATGTCGAAAATGTCTTCAAAGTAATTTTTGATAAGAACACTTTAGATTAATTTATTTCGCCTCAACAATTTTATTTATATAATCATTACAAGGCAAAAAAAGCTAAAAACATTTCCTTAAGGGTTTTTTTTAAAAGGCTATATTTCAAAATTATGCTAAAATTTAAAAACTGGAATGCAAAACTGCAAAAAAATTTTTGATTCTAGTACTTAAATCGCGATAAATTATCTTCGTCTCTAAAATTTGATTTATATAGTTATCATGACACAAAATAAGCTGCGGTAAAAAAATTTCCCTAAGGGAAATTTTCAAAAAGACCCTACTTCAAAAACTATGCTAAAGTTTAACAACTAGAATGCTACACTTTTAGTTAAGGGAAAACTTTAACTTATAATTAACCCTGGAAAAAACTTTTGCTTCTATTAACAAAATCTAGATAAATTTTCTTACTCTCAAAAAATTTTATTTCTGTAATCATTACAAGGCAAAAAAACTAAAACATTTTTTCTTAAATTTCCTTTAGGGAATTTTTTTAAAGGCTTCATTTCAAAAGCTATGCCAAAATTTAACAGCTGGAATGCAAAAGTGAAAAAAAAATTTTGATTCTAGTACTTAAATCCAGATAAATTATCTTTGTCTCTGAAATTTGATTTATATAGTTATTATAAGACAAAATAAGCAGCGGTAAAAAAATCCCAAAAATGTACCTAAGGGAAATTTTCCAAAAAGACCCCAATTCAAAAACTATGCTAAAGTTTAAACAAATGCAAAACTTTTAGTTAAGTTAAAATATTTAAAATTTCCCTCGAAGGAAAACTTTAACTTATAATAAATTCTGGAAAAAAGTTTGCTTTTATTAACAAAATCCAGATAAATTTTCTTGCTCTCAAAAATTTTATTTCCAAAATTTAACAACTGGAAAATAAATTTTGATTCTAGTACTAAAATTCAGATAAATTATCGACGTCTCTAAAATTTGATTTATACAGTTATTATAAGATAAAATAAGCAGCGGTAAAAAATCCCAAAAATTACCCTAAGTTAAATTTTACAAAAACACCCTTCTTCAGAAACTATGCTCAAATTCAAAAACTGGAATACAAAACTTAAAATTCATTTTAAGCCTAAATACATAATAATAATAATAATATTTATATAAGCATTTCAATGCAAAAAAAAAAAAAATCTAAAAAACATTTCGCTAAAATTTTCCTCAGGGGATTTTTTTTATAAAAAGCCATCGTTCAAAAACTATGCAGAAATTTAACAACAGAAATGCAAAGTTAAAGTAAGGTAAAATACTAAAAATTTCCCTCAAGAGAATGCTTTCACTAATGATAGTTTAAAAAAATGTGTGCTTTTTTTACCAAAATCCGTCACCCACCAGTTCAAATTTACACCAAATAAGATATAATAATAATTTAGCACGATATAGTAGTGTAACGAATTTAGTGAAATTCCTCTTATTTGCAACATTCTGCTAACGTTCGTATCGCTAAACTGTTGAATAAAATAACTCCAATATTCAATAATGAAAAATAGCCTTTATTAGACTACTTGAAAATAACACTTATTCTTCGCAATTGATAGCTTGCTTAAATCAAACTGATTGTCATGCCTCTACTGTTGCTGCTTTTATACTCCGTGATTTCTCGTTCGCATACTTCTAGGCGCTTCCAGAATTTACTTAGTTACTGCTATAAAATTATAAGTACAGATGCACGTGTATAGCTTCTCATATGCGCGTGTATAGGTTAGTGACACTTCCACAGATAATTGCCTACTTTTGGGAGCATCTCAGATAAGATATATGCATATGTATGGACATATGGGTAGACATAACGATTGATTTGTTGATGTGCATACGAGTCACTGCTTAATATCGGCTTAGAGATGATAGGACCCCTTAGTGTTTGTAGTATTCGTCACAGTACATATGAACAATGTACATACATACAAGTATTTGATGAGATTAAAGCCGAGCAGATCTTTCAAATTATAATGATCTTTTTTCATACAAATTGGACGAACTGTATGTTTTACGACTAAAGAAGATGCTTTTGCTGAAAAACAAAAATATATGATTTAGGCCCGGTTTTTCAGTTCAAGTTCAACTCAGTTTGTCAGTTAAACTACGCTTAAACTTAATCTGCAGTTTTTCAGACTACTTTAACTGAAGTTCAAGCTAAGCTTAAGCGGCCGATCTGCCAGGGTTAAACTCTAGTTAACCATAAGTTATTTGCGCTTGTACGAAATTGCGTAGAATATACCCAACAAGCATTTGGGCTTGAGTACCATTAGAGGTCATGTTGATAACTAGGCATACTTCTAAAATCTCAAGAGTTGTTTCGAAACAGTGGCTCAACTCGAGAATCATAGCGTACTCAGCAAAAGAGGAAATTTTTTATAAAGTAAAAAATGGTATTCCTTAAGTTTAATTAACAACTTGTGGGTCTCTAACTGGACTCGAACGTAAGATTCCATACTACAGTATTTTCACGAAAATAAAATGAAATGTATATAATTTATAATAAAATGTAATTTATTTTTGATTAATTACGCTTCATTACTGCTATCAACCAGGTGTTTGTTTCTCAGAATAAAGAGCTGTTGGTTTTGGTGGTACCACCTTGGAGATTTTTTCAACTCCATCTCAACTCGATATATAATGTAGGATTGTAAAGATGTTAATATAAATAAGAGAAGAATGCCGATGTGTAGCGTTAAAAAATGATTGTTCTTAATTACCGAAATCCATTTCTATCTATACAAAAGTTCGTAACCTACATATACATACATACTTACATTAATGCTTACGTACTAAAAGTATTTGATTTCATTATGAATAATTATTGTATTGACCTACATAAAGTCAATATGATCCGAGCGTAAATTGGTTGGTATGACGAATTAATATGTTGGGCGGTTTGGCAAATGCGAATGAACTTATAGTGGTTATCTGGGTCAGTTAAATATGAACGTTGGTATGTATGTATATTTGTAACGTTAAGCGCATTCGAAGTGAGGTGAATTCCACGCAACACTACAGGATATCAACTAGAGAAATGTGTTGAATATTCATTTGAGCATTGCACATTTCTCAAAATCTCGAAATTGGGATAATAATTGGAAAATATTAATTACGTTGGAAATCAACTCGAAACCTCTTAATTTTAAAAATTTCTCAAAAGTTGGTAGTATTGGAGAATGAAGTTAGATATCAACTCGAGAACTATCCGGTTTAAGAATAATTAAGTAATGATGTTGGATATCACCTCCGGAACTAGATATATATTTCGCTGGAGAAATATTTTCTCCCTGTCTGTTGGGTAAACAAAATCCAGCTGTTGCCGTATCTACAAATAATCTAGATAATAAAAAAACAATGCTGCCGCACACAACAGCATACCCCAGAGGCGGCCTTAAACTGTGACTGAAAAACTGCTCAGTAGTTTAACTGGAGTTTAAATTTGACTAGAGTTTAAGCAAACTTAGTTTAAGCTTGGCTTAACCAACTACTGAAAAAACGGGCCTTAGTCCAATATAATTTTAAAATTTTTCCATTAACCAACGCCAATTATTCCGTCTCCTCTCACCAAATAACTGCAGTTGACAGATTTTTTAACGACAATTCAATGGCAATCATGCAGAAATATTTCATGTATACAAAATATTTCCCAAATAATAAATAAATTCAATAAAGTAAAATTTTATTTGCGCACAAAAGTATGCAGCATAGCGTTGGCGTGGACTTAGTATGCGAATGCGCTGCACAACGTGATTTAAAGAAAATCATGTGTAGCTTGTACTAGCACACCATAACTGAGGATGCTAGAAATGTGGGTTGAGAGCTGCTTTCATTCAATATAATAAATAACACATGACTAAATGAAATTGAAGCCCAATTGCAAATATAAAAGTTTATTTATTGAAAAAGTATAAAAATTGTGTAAGCATAGATGCAATAAGTAGCATTGTGCGCATTTTGGATGCATACTTTTTGGCGCTACATAAGATATCGCGTTTGCTATTGTGCTGTCAGGGATGGGAAGTGCGTGAGCGCTTTTATCGAATTTCATGTGGGAAACAATGTTGCCGGTGGAAAGCGGAAAATCAAAGAAGAAAAGAACACAAAAATTTCCACTGTCGGTTTATAAAGAATATCCTGAGACTTTTTCTCAAAGTTATTTAAATGTTTAATAAAGCTCTCGTTGCTGATATGTAATGGGCTGACAATTTTTCGAAACTCCTGACCTGTGTACCTCCAAAACTGTATATAGCAGTAAAAAATGGGGCCCAACGTTGGACACATAAACTTCGATCTGATCCAGAATTGTGAGTGCTAACCAACAATTTAGTGCTTTCATCTATTCAATAAGTGGGATCACACACAAACCAACGGCTGTAAAACTGAGTTGCAGTTCCAACAGAGTTTGAAATTGAAAAGACGGTATCAAGTGAGGGTCCAGTGGGGACAAGTTTCATGCGAGACATTGGTAGGTCGGGGTTGATTATAGGTAAGCAAGAGTATAATCTATTGCAATATTCAGTATCGAAGTTGTGCCAAAGTTATGCGCATCTCCCTAGGAGGACTGCTTGCACAACTGCGAGTTTCGGGTATTTGACATTAAGAACGGGATTCGACGAAATTTATCGGCATAGGACCTTGCCGACTCTGAGGACCCTTTTATGATCTTTTCCTTCAAACGGCTGATTTCTTTTATGTCGGATTTCGTCGTAGTGCTTGCGGAAGACGGAACCTCTTCAATCAGACGTATGTTAGGTTTCCGAGTATTCAACAAAAACTGTTTGCTCAGCATTTTCTTTATCACCTTTATGAGTAGTATTCCTGCCTCTTTACGCAGATGACACAAAAAAAATCTCATAGCAGTTCTAAGCGCAGTTCTTTGACAGACCTTTAGTTTCCTCCAGTTTGTTTCCTTTTTAGCATAGAAGCGGCTGGTCAATTACTTTGTAAATAAGGTCTTCAAAGTTTGGACTGTGATAGGTCTAAATATCGTGAGGTGAAAAAACTGGAAAGCATGTGAAGACAGTTGTTAATTTAAGAGTAAAGCTCATTCATGGAAGAGGCTTAGGAAACGATGCTCACTCTTTCTGATGGGGGTAGGGGGCTTAGATGTGTACAAAAAATAAATAAATAAATGTAAGGCGCGATAACCCCCGAAGAGATCTAAGGCCGAGCTGCTCTTCCAATTTGCGTCGTGCTCCTCTTGATTTTCCCTACAAATTGGCCGGACGGGACCTACATGTTTTATGCCGACTCCGAACGACATCTGCAAGGCAGATGAGTTTTCACTAAGAGCTTTTCATGGCAGAAATACACCCGGAGCGCTTGCCAAACACTGCCGAGGGGCGACCCCGCTTAGAAAAATTTTCTTCTAATTGAAAAACCTTATTTCTAAAATTTTGATGTTGCTTTGCCCGGGGTGCGAACCCAGGGCACACGGTGTGGTAGGCGGAGCACGCTACCATCACACCACGGTGGCCGCCAGATGTGTACAAATTAAACAAAATTGGCGTTAGGACACTAGTAAAGTTAGGAGAACAAAAGGTTGATTGTGGGAAATAGAAAAAACTGCATATAACTGCAGCAGCGCGTTCATATTCGGAAGGTCATTTACGAAGTTCATGACAGCTCCTAAAGAAAATTTCTTGTATTGAATTTTTGGGAGGAGTGACTACCATGACACGACGGTCCATTTTCTGCAGAGGTGGCGTCAATAAAACGGCAAGTTCATTTGGTAATGGGGACTCAGTTAAAGCGGTCGAGAAAAACTTTTTAAGTTAAACTTAAAGTTCAAAAATCTTTGTTTTGATAGCAAATCCATGCATCTGGCAACCTGCATAACAATAAACAATGAAAATAATTTAGCTCATACTTTTTGTTATTTTTCGCTTTATTGGCTTTATCGCTATCGTTGCATACTTTTGGTTGTTTGTTTTGTAGGGATACTTTTCTATTTTAAATTTGATTTAAGAATACTTCGCCAACCTTTTCGAAGGCAAACTCCTGAGCTTACAGTTTTACTAGTGCTTAACTTTGAGCCTGAACATAGGCAACAAAATATTGAAATTTGTTCCAAAACCTCTAAAAGCTCATAAGTTTTATACCAAGGCGTTGAGCTGAAATCATCACAACAGCAGCTGTGCCCTAAATATCTATATTTAAACTTTTAGCTAAACGCCAATAAGTATGATATGCAATTTATGTGGTACTTGATGTGCTTTAAGGAAGCTGAAACGCCACAAAATATATTACATCATTTCTTTATGTTAATAAACTCCGTAAGCAAACACAGCTGTTTAAGTAATAAAAACCTTTTTAAGCTACGCAGAAACTCCCTCCCTTCAGTAAGTGAGTGAGTAAACTTTTGCGGAATCACATTTTAACTGTCAACAGTTGTCATTACATTTTCAAGTGTGCGCATCATCAACTAATTATTTCGTTCAGGCGAATTTTCATTATGTTCTAAAATTCAATTTCATGCAATTTTCAACAAAATATTTGTTCCACACACACATTCGCTTTATATCCATCAAAAGTTGCACAGTAAACATAATTCTAGGCGCTTCAGTGGAGCAAAACATTTTGTAACATGTCAATCATAGTAACTTCTAAGACGATTACTTGTTAGCTGTGGCCCGCATACAAATTTGAAACTGCTGCAACAGCTTAACTGCATGTAATTGTTTATAGCATACAATTAGGCGTATAGTAGAAATGTTGCTAATGCTTATGCTACTTGCTTGCATATGTCTGATAACAGCTGTATGCGCATGCATTTGTGTATGTGCGCTAAGTACGTTTTAACCCTGCAGCTATGTCAACTGCAATTGGTCGTAATAATAGCAGCATTAGACATTGTAATTTCAACTGAGGCGTGTGATAGTGTAAGAAAAGTGTGAGGAGAATGTCAGAGCTTAAGTCTAGAAAAAAAATTTGTATATAACAATTATTTAGACATGCTGTAGTTTAGTGCAGAAATTTCGCCGCGGTTTAGTAGTGTCAAATAAGGTTCACATAAATAATTTTGTTAAACAAATTTTTGTTGTTGCAAATTGCAGCTGCTTGCCTATAAAGTAGCCTAATTACGCCGTTGCAGCTGTTGGCGTTTGAGTTAAATCGTAAACATAAGTCTCGTTTGATGGATTATTATAAACTACTCATGCTCATATGTATGAGTAAATGAGATTACGCCAAGCTATGATGTTATATAATAGTTCCTTTCAATACATATTTAAGTCAAAATGCATATTAGACCTGCTTTGTCTGCATTTCGATTAAAACTTAGTTAGGTAGCAACAAAGTTATTTATATAAATTATTAACGATAAATGCAGAGCAAATATTATCAAAAAACAAAATAAATTTGCTAAAATAAGTGTATTTTATCAGCTGCGGTGTCTGCTGACAGTTTTTCATGTGCTGAATGCAATAAAAAAAATTTCCCTCGTAGGAAAAATTTCCAAAAAGTTTTTCAGAGCATCTCGATCGTTTATTTTTTTATTTTTGAATAACTGAATAAAAACTAAAATTTCATTGTTATTCCATATTTTGTAAATAATGAATAATAACTCAACTCTTTATTCAAAATTTGCAAAAATAAGAATGGGCGTTTATCATCAATTAGAATATTTTGAATAACGAGAAAATGTTATTCATTATTCAAGAAATGCTTGAATAAAAAATAACTTTTTATTCATCAATTAGAAAATTTTAAATGATGAATAATTTTTTATTTTTTATTTTGATTTGTTTCATTTCAAAATGACTCAACCCTGATCTACATAAACGAATAAAACATTATGTCTACACATATGTACGTACACGCAGCAGAGAAGAGATGCTCCCAAAATATGCAATTGTAATTGTTGAAGTGTCGCTCACAAATACACGCATATGAGAAGCTATATAAAATATTTTGATTTTTTGCGAACATTTGCGCGAACTGGCAAACACCACCATACACGACAGAAAAGGTCGCAGAAACATGGCATAACGGGAATGTTCACGGAAATCTTCGTGTCGTGTGTTTGGCGCTTTACGCATACCCAAGAAAATAATTTTCGAGCCTGCGAAATTTCATTTTTGCCTTTTTTCAACTTTGATTTTTATGGTTTTTTTCATGACCTAAAAAAAAAGATATCGGTTAACTTTCGTCTATACAAATCGACCCACCCTAAAGTGAGTAGTTACAAGGAGGCACAAAAAAAGCTTATAGATAAGTTTGTACTCTTCTGTATTTGAAAAAGGGCTAGGTTAGGTTAGGTTGAACTGGCCGGTCCATGAGGACCTCACATAGACTGAGGACCTCACATAGAGTCCGTAGTGTTACCAGAAGTTTGTTTTAACGACCAAACTGAAAAACCCTATCAAAAACCACGACCAATGTTATAAAATAACTCCGTCCTCTTGGCAAATACTAGAAGCTTCCTAGGGCTTAAGCCATTTGCTACTTCTAGATCTGACAGCTGTATCACTATTAATAGCTGGAGTCTTAGCATGTCAAGTGCAGGCCACGAGCATAGAACGTGCCCGATCGTTTCCTCCTCCAACCCGCACTTCCTACATCTGCTATCACTGACCAAGCCTATTTTAAAAGCATGTGACGCCAGAAGGCAGTGTCCAGTCAGAATACCCGTTATGAGTATACAGTCCTCTCCTTTGTTAGTCTAAGGTTGTAAGACCTACACATAATCTTCGACACATAATCTTCAACAGCCCCGCGCTTGAACCCACGCCTTTCCCGCTTGGTCGATCATGTGCACCTCACGCCTTCGCTTAATCTCGCCCAGTCTAATTGAGACGTCTACGGAGCAAGCTTCAAGGGATGCACCCTTTTTAGCTACTTCGTCCGCTTTTTCATTCCCATCTATTCCCATATGCCCTGGGACCCAATATAGATGTATGCTTCTGCCTGTCCCGATTCTCTCCAGAGATTACTTACACTCTAACACGCATTTAGATGCTGTGCTATGCGAGATTATTGCCTTAATTGCTGCTTGACTATTAAGCTATTCTCTTCCAGGGTTTCTACTGCTTTGGTTACGGCTAATATTTCCGCTTATTTCTGCTTATTTCCGGATCAGCACAGTATACCGCAGACCCTACTCCTTCCACTACTTTGGAATCTTCTATGTACACACGTATCGACTCATGCGCCATTTACACACCTTTGCGCCAACCGTCCACCTCTATTGTGGCCTTAAGATCTCCCTCGAAGCACAGAATCAGGTAGTCTGTCCGTCTTGTGATTGATGACGCTATACTACTATGGACATATGGTCGGCGCTCAAGCTACCCCGCGGCACCGAGCCTGGTTGCGGACGTTAACGCTTTGTTCTTTGCTACCAGGTCTACAGGTGGGATGTGCAAAATGGCATACAGTGCAGCCGTCGGGGTTGTTTTCAGAGCTCCCGTAATGCTAAGCATCGATAGTCTGCATACCCCCTCTAATTTTTTGAGGTATGTTGTTTTTTGTGTGGCTTTCCACCAAACAAGAACTCCATAGTATAAAATAGGGCTTACAATCGCTGTAAAAACCTAATGAGAAAGAGAGGGCGATAGGCCCCACGTATACCCCAGCATTCTTTTACATGCATAAAGTGCCGTTGAGGCTTTCTTTACCCTCTCGTCCACGTTGAACTTTCATGACAGCTTACTGTCCAGAATTATTCCTAGATATTTTGTTCAAGGTTTCTCCTGTAAGGTCACCCCTCCTAACTTAGGCCTGGTCCAATTTGGGACCTTGTACCTCTTTGTAGACAAGACCATATCCGTCTTCTCCGCATTTACTTTCAACCCGACATTAAATGCCCAGGTATGAATGTCCCGAAGCGCGCGATCCATCAAAGAACTAATCCTTGGAAGGCACTTTCCACTTATAACAATTGCAACGTCATCTGTGTAAGCCGTAAGTTTTACGGGTCCCTCATCGATTGGCCTGAGCAGTTGGTTGATGACCAGCGTCCACAGCATAGGTGATAGCATCCCTCCCTGTGGCGTTCCCCTGTTCACTGATTTCGTGGCCTCGTACAATCCCCATTGTGATGTAATCTTCCTGCAATTTAATATGCAGCGGATCTATCTGGTTAAGGCTGGTTGTACTTTAATGTAATTAAGACCATCCATAATCGCCCATTTAGAAACATTATTGAAAGCCCCGGCAATGTCCAAGAAGACTCCTAGAGCATACTCCTTATATTCCAGGGATTTCTCTATGCTTATTACCAACCTATAAAATGCGGTGTCTACCGACTCGCCTTTGGTATACGCATGCTGTGTTGTGGAGAGCAGCTTTTCATCCACGTTGGACTTTATGTACACATCTATCAGCCTCTCAAATGTTTTGAGCAGAAATGATGTTAAGTTAATGGGTCTATAGTCTTTGGGATACACGTGACCGATCTTCCTCGCCTTTGTTAGGAAAGTTACAAGAGCAGTTCTCCAAGAGTGCGGTACATGATCCAGCCTTATGCACCCATCGAATATTATTTTAAGCCATTCCACGACGGCCATACTTGAAACTTGCAGCATGGCCGGGAATATACCATCTGGGATCGGCGATTTAAACTTAGAAAACTACTTCACTGTCCTTTCGCTCTTGGTATCCGTCACCAAGCCCGGCACTACCTGCTTCGT
Source organism: Eurosta solidaginis (assembly GCF_040869045.1). NCBI lineage: Eukaryota > Metazoa > Arthropoda > Insecta > Diptera > Tephritidae > Eurosta > Eurosta solidaginis. The sequence goes on from NC_090322.1 coordinate 11,567,165, forward strand.
TATTGAAGTGTGAGTGATGTCTGCTGGCTCTTCTAAACCGTCCTCCGATGGGAAATGTGTGTCGAAAAGCACCTCAAGGGATTCCTCACTATTACGTGACCATTTCTCGTTCTCTTTTTTTATTAGTCCCTGGACTATGTTTCCCCTTGCTAGGACTTTTTTCAACCGTGCTGTGTCGCTGGAGCACTCTATGTCCGTACAGAAACTTTTCCATGAGATTCTCTTCGCCCTGGAAATTTCACGCTTGTAAATCCTCAGTAGATCCTTCTACTCGTCCCGACACGCTTCTCTTTCCGCGGTCTTTGCGAGCTTAAACATTTCTTTTACCTATTTTCTTAGAGGAATCAGCTCATTGCTCCACCAGGGCGACTTTGCTTTTCCTCTAAATCTTCTTAGAGGGCAAGCTTTGTTATACGCAGTCATAAGCGTCTTTGTTAGGAATTCATTCGACTCCTCTAGTTCCTCCACATTGGCAACCTCTTTGGGTTGTTCCAGTTTTGTTTCTGCCTGTTTCTGAAATTTAGTACAGTTTGTTGACCTAAGGTTTCTAAAGGATCCTCCCTTCTCTACCCTCTTTAGGGGGATGGTGAAGCTGATATACGCATGGTCGGAGAAGGATGGTCTATCAAGAACCATTCCATCATACCTTGATATATCACGCTCGGAGCTCAATGTAATATCCAGGGACATTTCCCCTATTGGATATCTGCAAATTGGTTTGCAGAATGTAACAAAATAGACATTCGCTTCTCTCGTTCGTATCTGCTGCTCCCCACGTATTGTGGTGCGCATTTGCATCTGCGCCTATGACCAACCGCCCTTTGCGCCCTTCCTCCTGTACTAGCTTTTTGCGCTCCGTCGGTGGAACTTCCGCAGTATGGGCCATGTATCAGGATGCCAGGATAAAAACCTGCTTATTCTTTTACTCAATGGCCACCACTACGAGGTCCTCAGTAGTGAAATTAGGCAGCATATATGAATGCAGCTGTTTTGTTACCATTACTACAGCTCGCACCCGTTCTTCCGTTTGTGCGTAGTAAACGCCAAACCCGCGTGCGCTAAGTCCAGAAACTAAAATAAGTAAAGCATGAAGTAAGCATGGATAAATTGGGTTTCAAAGTTTTTTATGGTTAAGCTATGTACATCTGCGACGCATGTATATATTGTCATATGTGTGTGTATATGCAGTTCTGAGTATTTATACAAGAGATGTTGCAGTGCATATCCATGTTTTGTATACTCAGCGTGCTCTGCAACGAAAGAATATTAACTTTGATTGGATAACGGTTGGTTGTACAGGTATAAGGGAATGGAGATAGATATAGACTTCCCTTTGAAAATGGGTGTGGCACCGTACCTTTGAATCAATGATATTTCACTTATCAAGTTTTATTGTAAGAAGAAATGAGGAGACATTTTTTTTTAAACGGGCGATGCCACGTGTTATGTAGAAAAGTAATTTATCTGAAATGAAATTTACAATTGAAGCTCACGCTGAGTATATAATGTTCGGTTACACCCGAACTTAGACACCTTTACTTGTTTTGTTCTGTATTTGTTTTATTTATTTAAGCTTCATATACCGCAAAATGTACAAAATCTCTTCATATTTATTTGCAAAAATATTGCAAATGACTTATGTGGGTTTGCCCTTTTTGTCGGCATCCTTTTTTTTGCGGAACACATAAATTATAATAATACCAAGCAACAATAGCAATATGTATAGATTCTGTGAAAACATGCAGGTGAGTGAAATTAGTAAAACAAACAATGATCATTTTGAAATTTTTTTTTTAAAAAGCTCTTATTTTAAACAAAAGTTTATATATGTATTTGCAAACCTAAAACAAACATTTAAACTTACTCGAGCTTTTTTTCACACAATTTTATAATAAAAGTGTTTAACTTATTTCGTAACTTGAATTTTGATTTTAAAGTTATCATATTCGTAAATAAAAATTTACCAAAAATTTCTCTTCTGGGAAATTGTGCAAGAAAGCAAAAAAAAAAAAACTAGAAAGCAATATTTCTAAATTTAAGATGAAATAAAGCAAAGGAGATCAAAAGTTTTCCTTATCTACCAATGCTTAATCTACATGTGTTTAAAATAGTGTGACGAATATTACCATCTCTAAGGTTATTAAATAAAGGCACAACAACAGACACATTAAGCAAGCTACATAAACACAATTATCATCATTTACCCACATATATACAAGGCAACGAAGAGATAACTCCCATACAGATGTAGTCATCGGTGGGAGTATTACTCACATATACACGCGCATATGGCTATGCGAGAGGCTATAAATGTGTATCTGTAGTTTATAGTTGGTAGCGTATACCTGGTAACCAAGTATAAAATTCTAGCAAAAGAAACGTCTAAACATTTGGGCACAGAGTATAAAAGCAGCGAAAGCTTAGTAATCTGTAAGCAGTTTCATTTAAGCACGCTATTAGTCGCGAAGTAAAGTTTAATTGCGAAGTACTCCTAAAGTAGTCTAATAAAGACCATTTTGTAATACAGAATATTGGAGCGTTTTATTCAAGAGTTTAGCGATACGAACGTAAGCAGAAGGTTGCAAATAAGCGGAATTTCCCTAAATTCGTTACAATTGGTGTCAGAAGAGGAATTGTTGAATAAATTCCGAAGATTTTGAATTTAACTTGGACATGGCAAAGTTAAATGAATTAGGGATCTAGCAACTGAAAAAGGAGTTGGAGAACCGTGGATTGAATACAACCGGCAATAAGATCGAACTTCAAGCACGGCTACGAGAGGCAATGGAGTCAGAAGGAATTAATGTGGACGCTGATGTCTTTCATCCTGATGGGGACGATACAACAACAAAAATTGAAGAGAAAAACGAAACAACGCAGACAGTTACAAGCACAGACTTGAACATGATTTTGGCTGCAATATCTGCTCAAATATAAATATAATAACATTAACATCTCAACTGACAGAACAGAAGACATATATGGAATCGCAAGAGACACGTTTCACATCCAAGATGGAATCACAGGAGATACGTATATCTGAAATGTTGTCACAAATAACATCGATGATTGAAGCACAAGAAACGGGTATTTCAGAACAGATTACATCTAAGATGGAAGCACAAGAGGAGTGCTAATTATTGCAGGTGGCACAAATGTCTTCGCAGTTAGAAGCACAGGAAGCAAGTGTAACATCAAATCTGGAAGCACAGGATACAAGAATTGTACAGCTAGAGGACAAAATTGATGCCGAGATAGAAGCTTTGGGAGGTCGTATACAGGAGTTGCAAATAAATCGCCCAGCTGTTTCAACGAGTAATCCAAAGGTAAAGACACCACCCTTTGACGGTTCTGTTCCTTTCCAGGTCTTTCCAGGTCCAGGCTACAGTTTGAGAAGACCGCAGCAGTGAACAGACATTGAAAGATTTGCTCTTCATGCAAATGCGGACGCACCAGTGGAATACACTGAAAGGGTAAAGATTCAGAGTTTTATAAATGGCATACGGGATGCCGAAGCGAAGCGAGCTACATACGCAAACCCAAACCTAACATTTTCTGAAACGGTATCCCATGCACTGACTCAGGAAACAGCGTCACTTTTGAGTAAGCCAGCATACAAAGCCCATCGTGTGGAAGTGGAAAGACCAGAGTGGGTAGACGCGATTTTGGGAGCATTCAAGGGAACGCAGCAGAAGAATAATGATGCAGCTAAAGGAAAGCCAGGGCATATTGCACGTTATTGTAACACCAACCCTAATAGTTCCAAGAATGTGGGTGGTCGTAAACGCAGAGCTGAAGGAGATGAGCAATAATCTCTATCTCGCAGATTGGAAGAAGGTCGAGCAATCTTACTGTCGGAGGACATGTGGATGGAAAGGAACGTTTACTGACTGTAGATACGGGTGCATCTCATTCCATCATTCGATCGGATTTAGTCAACAAGAAGATAATACAATTACGTACAGCCACGGGAGAGGACACCCAGGGAATTGGAGAAGTAGCATGTGAAGGAGCAATTGGGAACGTCACGGTACTACACAATTTTATAGTGGCAGAGATTGTTGATGAGATCATAATTGGAGTGAACTTCTTAATCGACAAAGGCATCAAGATCGACATGCAAAGCAAGACGATGCGATATAAGAACATGGATGTGCCACTTAATTACGGCTACGAGAGAGACTACAGCAGTAAACGAGTGCTGGTGGAAGAGAGTCAGCAAATACCACCAAAATGAGAAGCAGTCATCTGGGCAAAGGTTGATGGAGATTGTGGGACAAACAAATTGTGGGTTGTCGAAGCAGCAAACAAATCAGCACCTAACCTAGTTGTAGGAAAAACCCTGGCTATAACAAAACAAGATGGACCTATCCCGGCAAGATAACTCAATGAGTTCTAGTCACCACTCAAACTGACCAGAGGAGCTATTTTGGGAAGATGCCAAGAGGCTGAAGTAGTAATCAATTGTGAACAGCGCCAGGAATACGTATCAACTAGCAATATTGATCTTTCAGATGGCATAATGGCATGGACGGAGGGACTAGAGGAAGACTACCTAGATGACATCATCGTATTGGGAAAAAACTTCGAGGAATATCTGAGGAACTTGGAGGAGATTTTCCAAAGAATAGCTGGTGCTGGTCAGAAACTTTGTCCCAAAAAGTGTTCTATGTTCAAGAAGCAATTTAGTTGCTTGTGTCATAAAGTAACAACAGAGGGCATCTGCACCGCGAATGAAAAGATAGAAGCAGTAAAGGATTGGCCAAGACCACAGAATCTTCATGAGTTAAAAAGTTTCCTTGGGCTGTGCACATATTACTACCCATTTGTACCAAATTTTGCCAGCGTAGCCCATAGCCTCCAAGAGGTTGCGAGAAAAATAAAGCTTTTGGAAGAAGAAGCAAGAAGTGGTTTTCCAAACATTGAAAGAGCGTTTGTGCACTGCCCCAATGTTGGCATAAATGTTGGCACATTTATTCTAGATGCATATTACAGCCGATCAATTGGAAAACCAGAGGAACTATTGCGTTACATGGAGGGAGCTGTTGGCATTGGTAGAGCGCATTAAACATTTTCGCAAGTACCTCTACGGGCAGGGATTCCGCGTCAGGACAGAAAGCGTCAGGACAGCAGCGTTGAAAAGGCTAATCCAGAAGAACAATTGGAACGGTGGATCGAGCGACTACAAATCTATCACTTTTCTATTGAACATCGAAAAGGTAGTACCCATGGAAATGCTGATGCAATGTCACGAAGACCATGTAGTTTGGAATGCAAGCACTGTTCACAGGCCGAGGCTAAAGAAGACATTATAGATGTCCGGCTAATGACTATAACATGTACAGATGACAAGGAACAGCTAAGGAAGTGTTCGCTAGAAGAAAGAGATATGTTATGCATGGGCTCGAACGAAACGAAAGACCAAATAGAGAGGAGATGTCAGCAGAGAGTCCCATTGCGAAGTCATATTGGGCACAGTGTAACAGTTTAGAATTGATATCCGGTTGCCTTCATCGAGTATGGGAGAGTGAGGATGGTCAAAGTAAGGGGAAACTGATAGTTGTTCCAAGGAAAAGAATTCCCGACGTTCTCAGTGAGATACACAACGGTCCAAGTGGAGGTCATCTTGGAATTACGAAAACGCTCGAGAAGATTAAGCAGAGATTCTATTGGGTTGTTGCCGTCAGTCGGTCACTGAGGGGATTGCCAACTGTGATGTTTTCAGCAGAGCGAAATGACCCAAAACCCGGAATCATGGCCAGATGAAGCAGCATATTTCAGGTGCACCATTTGAAAGGATCGCAATGGATTTCGCAGGTCCATTTCCTACTAGCAACCGCGGAAACAAATACGCACTGGTGTTTATGGATAATTTCAGTAAATGGCCAGGGGTATACCCAATCCCAAATCTAGAAGCGGAAACAGTGGCAGAAGTGGTTACAAACGATTGGGTTGCAAGGTATGGTGTACCAATGGAGTTACATTCTGAGCAAGGCAGGAATTTCGAATGGGGTGTTTCAAGAAATGTGTAAGAAATTGGGCATTCGAAAAACACAGAGAACTGCATTTCATCGTCATTCCGATGGTATGGTGGTACGTTTCAATAGAACCTTAGAGGACACTTAAGGAAAGTAGTCGACAAGTACCATAAAGAGTGGGATACACACATATCATTATTCTTGATGGCTTACCGATCGGCAGTGCATGAGACAACGGGCCAAACTCCCGCAAAGGAAATTTTTGGCAATGACCTTCGACTGCCAGCTGATTTGATGTTTGGGACAGATGCCGATGCGGAGAGACATGCCAAGAAATCCACTGGTGTCTTGGAAGAAGAGATGAGAGAAATACACCATCTTGTAAGGCAACGAGCAAAGATTATGAGTGACAAGATGAAACCCAGATATGATAAAGCAATGAATTCCGAAGGTTTTCGGGAGAGAGATGTGGTGCTGCTATACAACCCACTACGAAAAAAACTTTGTCACCGGAATTGCAGTGTAATTGGGAAGGCCCATACAAAGTTGTAAAACGAATCAACGATGTAGTTTACCGCATACAAACAATTGGGAAACCACCAACCAAAATGAAAGTGGTTAATTTGGAAAGGCTGGCAGCGTGTAAAATTTGTCTGATCGGGACGATCAGACTTAGGTGGAGAGCAGTGTGACGATTATTACCATCTCTAAGGTTATTAAATAAAGGCACAACAACAGACACATTAAGCAAGCTACATAAACACAATTATCATCATTTACCCACATACATACAAGGCAACGAAGAGATAACTCCCATACAGATGTAGTCATCGGCGGAAGTATTACTCACATATACATGCGCATATGGCTATGCGAGGGGCTATAAACGTGTATCTGTAGTTTATAGTTGGTAGCGTATAGCTGGTAACCAAGTAGAAAATTCTAGCAAAAGAAACGTCTAGAAATTTGGGCCCAAAGTATAAAAACAGCGAAAGCTGAGTAATCTGTAAGCAGTTTGTTTTAAGCACGCTATTATTTGCGAAGTGAAGTTTAATTGCGAAGTATGTACGGTTAAAGTAGTCTAATAAAGACCATTTTGTATTACAGAATATTGGAGTATTTTATTCAACAGTTCAGCGATACGAACGTAAGCAGAATGTTGCAAATAAGCGGAATTTCCCTAAACTCGTTACAATAGCATGTTTTAATGATACTTTCTTGGAATACAAGGGCTTAATTAATTGTGTAATTCGCATTTTGCTTTTATAGTTATAATGCTAAAAAATAAGCAAGCAGTAAAAATTTCCCAAAAAGTTCCCTTCATGGAAATTTTGTAAAAAGACGTAATTTCTAAATTTTAGGCCAAATAAGGCAAAGGAATCAAAAAGTTTTAGTTATGACTATTTGTTGAAAAGTTCCCAAAAGGGAACATTGTTAACAATAATTTATTTGTAGAAAAACAAATAAGCTTTGCACTAAAAATTCGCTTACCCACGCCCTGACAGTTGCAACTCGTTCTAAATAAAAACTGCATTAAAATACATATCTGCGTAGTTGATAAATTAAAAACGATCAGTGCAATTTTCATACTTGCATACAATCCTACCTACCTGCTTTTTTACGCATATGTTTGTAAATTTAGTTCAGATTTTTAATTGAAACCGTTGCAATAAAAATGTAATTGCACAATGAAGATTCGCGCAAAAACATCACCAACTGTTTATTGTAATGCATAAAATTGTAGCGATCAAATTGAAATATATAAAATGTGTAAAATTGTGATATGACTGATGAGGTGTACTAAAAATGGTGTAGTGCAAATAAAGACCATGAAGTGGGAAATTGTAATTAAAAGTGTAATTACGATGGTTCCAAAAGTAAAAAGAGGAAGTAAATTAAAAAGGGACTTGAGGGAGAAACACAATGACACGTTTTGTTGTCGTCTCAAACGAAAGTTGTGCAAAGATTTAAGAATATCCGCCAGAGAACAGCTTATCTGAAATACAACTTCGAAGCTTATCTTCGAAAACATACTCCGATTTTTTGATATTGTAATCGGGTCTTAAGAAGGCTTGTGGACCATGTAGGTGGAGGCAAGTAAGGTAGGTATAATGGCTGCGACCTAGACTACTCAAGCAGCTAATGAAAAGTCGCTTTGCTGCCATAAAACACATCTGAACCCACTAAGAGTTACTCTCGCTGATAAAATACAACAAGTCTGAGCTGTTTATAAAATCAAAAATATTTGGAAGGCTTATTTCCGGTAATCTGCCCAGGTGTTTCTAAGGATCCAGACGTGTTCTAGCTAGAGCCGGGCATTTACACAGAAAGAGGCCAACAGTCTCTATGATAATTACGTCTTTACAACAACAGATCGCTTTAAGTTCATGGGTGTCGGCTGTAGATCTACCCACTAGACTCCTAATCCTACTGTAATTGTAGTCTGACACTGTAGCCCTTGAAATTGCACAGCTCGTGCTGCTCTTCCCTTTTTGCTGAGCTTTGTACATATACAAATTTCGAATTTCGCTCTTGGCTGTCCTTAGGGGTATGCTTACCTCGACGCTGGTTATTCCCTCATTTCCCCTGAGCCCCGATGTACCAGTTCTTCCGTCATTTCATTTCTTCAATTACTCTCTGACGCGAAGCCCAGATAACGGATATTTCTAGAGTGTCCCTTAATGCATCTACTATAAGTTGCTTGCATGTTCCTTCTAGTTTTGAGTTAGTGTATGGTGTGGTGGAGCCTTTATTGCTGCTTGGCTGTCAGAAAAAATAGACACCTTTCTAGTTATGTTCATGATCTCGAGTGATTTACAGGCATGCCAAATCGTGACGACTTCCGCCTCAAACACGCTGCAGTATAATGGCAGTTTGGACGACTTAGTTATCTCTAGAGAATGCGAAAAGATTCGCCCACACTTAAGTCCATTTTGAAGCCGTCGTTATACCGTTATTAGCTGGAACCACGCCCCTGTTCTAATCTTTGGAATTAGCGGGGATGATAATATATTTCGAAGTTTAATGTTCGCAGCGGAAGTAAAGTAAGGACACTGCTATACCCTTTTAGAGTATCTTCCCAGCACCCAGAAACCCTGATTCTCAGCGCGGCTTAAGCCGACGTACACAGTATGTGCATATCTATCGGAAGCAGTGTTAATATGGGGACAGGTGCGACAGGCTCTGGTGGCATCAACACACGCAGTGCCCTGGACTTTCTTTAGGTTGGTGAGATTATCGTTCGTATTAATGGCGTCCCACCATACTGTCCCTTACGATCATAACACCATAATTGGCTTGAAACTTTCTTTTTTATCTAACGTCGTCTTACAGGCGTAGAAAGCTATGCTGGCTTTCTGTACCCGCTCCTCGATGCGCGCTTTCCAGTTGAGCTTACAATCGATACCTAGCCAAGTTTCTGGTACTATTTGATAGTTACCTGTTTAGCTTTGGTAATTCAAAAAACCTGATTTGTACTTCCTCGTGAAGATCCTTCTCCGGGTTGATCCCAAGGCCACATTTCTGTGCCCACCTACTTGGTTTTGTAAACGTTCTTCCCAAGATCTCACTCATCACGAATGGGAATGGGCCAGAAATCAGGCTAGGCACATCGTACCATTTGGGTCGAATTTTGCTAGAACATAATTTATTGTAAAGGAAAGGAGGAATGCAAACATTGAATTCAAGCTTTCACTGATTCGTCTTATATGGGAAACGATTTTTTTCGAAAAAGTTCGAACTAAGATCTGAATTTTTCGCTATTCAGTTCAGTACACAAATTTCAGAATCTTTTTACTTTTTTTTCTTTTTTCGTGGTTATTTTCACTTCATTCCAGATGGAAGAAAATTGGGGTTCCCACTTCTTAAAAAATACTTTTACTTGTTCTTAACTTTGAATAAAAAGATGTACTATTTGCAAAATTTAGCTAAAAACACAATTTTTTGGTACCAAAAGTTATCTAAGACAAATTTCTATTTTACTTATGTGCAAATAAAATTTCCTAGAAAACTTCCCATTTGGGAAATTTTTCAAAAACCCTATTTTCGAACAAGAAATACTAGCGCAGACCTTTAAAGACGTGTTTCAACATAATTAAGTGAAATAAAAAATGTCCCTTATGGAAAATTCAGCAATACAAATATTTCGAATCCTTAAAGTGCTAGTTATAAGAAACGGTTAAAATGGTATGATTTAAAAGCAAAAAATAGAGTGCAAACTTGATGTAATCTTTAAATACTTTTCAGTTTGAAAATAATCGGTTTCGGAAAAATGTTTTTGAGAAATCGGTAGATAAAAAAAATTTTCCGATTATGACAGACACCACCACTTTTGGGTAAGGACTCTCAGAAAGACATGAGATAAGTTAGCTCGAACAGTTAGCTCTGGGGGTGTATTCAATGTAAGAAATGTGACTCATTGCCCACAATAGAGCGCACTCAGCACTCTTAATACATTTTTACTGACATTATATGTGTATCTTACAGCGCTGCTATCTTAAAGGGTGGGTAACGAGTTTCATGAAATTAGTTTCTTAAAAGGTACTATGATGACCTGGGTCACAATTAATCCACCTACCTAAAGGAGATTGCAAGTCTGTACTTTTAGCAATGCAATGTAGAATTTCATTTGATGTGAAAATAAAATTTTTATTTGCTGAACTCGGTTCATGAATTGCTCTACAGGAAACTCAATTATTGAAAATGACTGTCAAAGCGATATAAATTTATAGATAGCATAAATAAAAATAAATCGCATGCAATTATTTGCAAACAATTAAAGCACTTTGGTTAAGTTTTCATGTGGCATTATCAACAAATCGTTGTAAGTGGAAAAATTAAATTGATAAACAATTTAGGTGGCTATACGCCAGAGGTTGAAACGAATGTATGAAAAATATGCGAAAAATTCACAAGGGCTGGTTTATTACTATTTTTAGAATAATTTGTTCCAAATTGAATTCTGAGGAGTTTTAGGCCGAAATTCTCAACTATTGCATAAAGCGTATTTTTGCCCATTGTGAGTGCCCTCAGTGGGTGCGAGATAGCGGCACATTCGTCCAACCAGATTACTTCCTCTTTGATTTATCTGATGAACCTGAGTACTAGTCTACTTTGCCAACCCCTTCCAGTCATTTTGTTTGCAGTCCTGGACATTGGCATAGAGATGAATCTACTACCCTTCCTCCTCATCCTGACAGCTTCTGCCGAGGGCGCTTGTTGGTGTGCCCTACGACGGAGCAATGACCTGTGATGGCACCCGTTAGTATTTTCACTACAAATTTGTGCAGCTTGAGAAGGAAGCTAGTTGCTTTCCTATGCAAACATGGCCATAAGCACTTTCAGACTTCCAAATCTTTCGATTGGTCCATAACAAGACCGTTATCCTAACCCAGCGATGTTCACACGGCGCAGTCCGTATCGCTTATGTCCATTTCGGAACCTTTACTAAATATCGCGCGAAGTTAAAAAAATTTGCCTTTCCAAAGGTAAAAGCTCGCTTTCAATAATTTTTTTTCGCTGTCGATTAGTCAATTTTTTTTAAGTTTACTGCGTGTTTCAATTTATTGGCATCGTTTGCTGTATTTTGTTTCAATCCTTGTTTTTTTTAATGGCTACCAATTTTTTATTTGTTTCCATTTTTTACTGTTGTTTTCACATTGCCTCATTTTACGTGCTCTCCTCCACACACATTTAGCAAATATTGACAATGCCATTGAAAGCGGTTGGCAACGCTACACCAGAAGGAAAATAAAGTAATCGATTACAGGCGCAAATTCAATTCGATTTGTTTTTGCTGCTCGATTACATTTCACGCAATTCCTCTGTATAACGGCACCTTTGCTTTTGTTAATTTTCAATCGTTAGATTTTCAAGTCTTTACAATTGCAATCGAAATTCGCTGCAAGCAAATTGTGGGCGTTTGATAGAATTGTACTCAGAATTTGGGGTTTTAGCATCATTTACTGCCATTGTTATTGTTATTGTACTTTGTTTTTATAGCTTTTGTCTAAGCAGTGTTCTATTTAGATGCAATTTTCGTTTACAAACTGGCATCAAAAGAAGAGGAAGCAGCAACAATGCATTGTAACGATGTATTTGTAACGCACAATGCTTTTGTTCTAAGAAATAAAGCCTTGTTGTTGTTGCCGTTTTTGTTGTTATAATTCTTTTGGTGTGTCGTTAGTTTTTTGTTTCAACTTATTTCATTGAGTTCTTTTTGTGTGTTCGAATTTATTGCGGTTTCCTGTGGATCTTAAACGCATGATTGCACTTTTAAGGTATCATTGCGCATAGACGGTGTTTATAAAAAGAATAAATGTAAGGCGCGATAAGCTCCGAAGGGATTTTAGGCCGAGCTTCTCTTCCAATTTGCGTCGTGCTCCTTTTAATTTTCCCTACAAATTGGCGGGATGGGACCTACTTGTTTTATGGCGACTCCGAACGACATGTGCAAGGCAGATAAGTTTTCACTGAGAGCTTGTTATGGCAGAAATACACTCGGAGCGCTTGCCAAACACTGCCGAGGGTCGATCCCGCTTAGAAAAATTTTCCTTTTATTGAAAAATCTTGTTTCTAAAATTTTGATGCTGCTTTTCCTGGGGCGTGAACCCAGGATCTTCGGTGTGGTAGACGGAGCACGTTACCATCACACTACGGGGGCCGCCAGAGGGTGTTTGTATAGAAAAAATTTTAAGAAATTTTATAACTAGAATATGAAATCGTATATGATGTGTGTGTGTGTGCGTGCATTTTATACGCGCCCAAAGTACTCAACCGATCTTCAGAAAATATTTCAGGGTATGTTACGTGATTACCCGGTATTTTTCTGGCTATATAAAATTTTACAAAAAAAGGCGGTGCACTATGGATAATCCTAGAACAACTGCTGATTAAAAATGTTTTTTTTTTCAATGTCACTACTGGCATGCTTTTTTTACCATAATCAATAGTTTAAGGACCAAACTAGACTATAATATCAAACAATTATACATATTATACTAGCAGACCCGGCAGACATTATTCTGCCCTAAATTTGGGCTATCTGCATACATTTTAATAAGCTTTTTCCGTCTAACTCTGCCCTACCCCTTTACACTTTTTTCTAATCTTTTTATTCACTCCTCCCTCCGTCTTTTTCGCTTCATCTCCATCTTCGTCTCATTCTATCTCTTTCTCAGTCTCCTTTTCTCTTTTCTCTTCTCTCAAGTTTTTCTCCTTCTTCTTCATCTCTTATTGCCAGTCCCAGAGGGTGGTATGTATTTTATTCCAGTCCCATTCCGAGCCTCAGTCCCAGTCCCACTCCCAGTCTCAGTCCCAGTCCTAGTCCTAATCCCAGTCCCAGTCCGTCTCTGGTATACTTCCCGGAAAAAAGCATCGTAAATACTAATATAGGCAAATTTATATACGAAATTTCAGGCAAATCTAATAGGACGTATATAAATAGGTATGTGGTTATTATTAATTCTTGTCTTTATTTCGGCTTCGCATGCATATTTATCAGTTTTGCCAGGTTGATGCGACTAAATCGAATATCACAATGAACTTTAGAGCTCTCAGCAACAGCTTTCATTTGATATCCGTAATGCACACACATTCTAGGGGTATCTGGGTCCATGGTTTGGCCTATATCTCGAGACCGTAGTCACCCAGCGGTGTAAAACTTACTCTGTACTAAAGCATACACCAACAGCTTCAATTTGATACCCATAATGAAAAAACACAATCTAGGTGTATCCGGGCGCACGTTTTAGCCTACAACTCGAGACCCTAGTCACCCACCCAGCGGCATAAAACTTACTCTGTACTAAAGCACTCGTCAACAGCTTCAATTTGATACCCACAATATAAAAACATTGTCTAGGCGTTCACGGGCCCACTTTTGGCCTATATCTTCAGACCCATATTGTATAAACACATTCTAGGGGTACCCGGGTCCACATTTTGGCCTATATCTCGAGACCCTAGTCACCCAGGGGTATGAAAATTACCCTGTACTATAGCACTCATCAGCAGCTTTCATTTGATATCCATATTGTATAAACACATTCTAGGGGTACCCGGGTCCACGTTTTGGTCTATATCTCGAGACCCTAGCCTCCCAGTTGTATGAAGATTATCCTGTACTATAGCACTCATCAACAGCTTTCATTTGATGTCCATATTGTATAAACACATTCTAGGGGTACCCGGGTCCACGTTGTGATCTCAAGACCCTAGGCACGTACCCAATATGCTCATAAAATTTCATGAAAATCGGTTCAGCCGTTTCGGAGGAGTTAAGCCTCTAACACCGTGACAAGAATTTTATATATTAGATATATATCACCGAGTTTCACGTTTATACTTTCTAAATTGCGGCAGGAATGACCAAAATCGTCTTATCTGTACGATCGGTTGTATGGGAGATATATGTTATAGTGGTCCGATCCTACCGGATCCGACAAATGTCTAATATAATACAAAAATACATCCTTGTGCCAAATTTCATTCAGATATCTCAAAATTTGAGGGACTAGTTTGCGTTCAAACAGACAGACGGACATGGTTATATCAACTCAGTTCGTCGCCCTGATCAATTCGGTATACTTAATGGTGAGTCTATCTTCTATATTTCTCAACGTTACAAACATCGGACCAAAGTTAATATACTATTTCATGTTCATGAAAGGTATAAAAAGCTGCGGAAATTTGTGATTTTCGGAGTAACTAGTAAAAATGTGATAAAAGTCAGAAAACGGAAAACCGCTCGCTATCTATTGGGGTTTCAAATGTTTCTATTTACATCAATAGTTTGCGGTAAGTTTTGTAATTTTTCAATGATACTAGGACGTTTATCTTTTTTGCACTCATGTTGCGTGTGAAAATATTAATAAACAAGTTACACACCAGAGAACAGCGCTGAACGATTCTTCTTTCTTCTTAATAAAAATCCCAGTTTTTTGTAGTGACCGCGAAGGGTTGAATACAGTTTTAAACAATAAAAAAAGTAAAGCATTATCTTTTCAAACATCATAACAAAAACACTAAATGCAGTTTTGCCTAAATTTTTGAATTTCAGTTGGCGGAAATATATTATTACTATGTAGGTATTATTCCTATTGTTTATCAATAAAAATTCCAGATCTAAGAATTTGGTTATAGTCAGAATATTCAGTAACTTTACCGAACTCTGAAGACGTTACAACCGACTCCACACCATCTACTTCTTCTAGAAAACGTAGGAGACCCTGCGCATCTTATCCAGATTTGTCAGAATCCAGTAAAAGGAGAAAAAATACAATGGTACTTAATGAATATGGATTTGAACAAATCTATAATGCATATCTTCAAGGGTTACGTTCGATAGGAGAAGGAACAGAAGCTAAACTTTAAACATTAAGGTTTGCTGACAGTGAAAATAAGACTTTATTCTCGAATATCATAGAAGACACAAGGCAGACAAAAATGTTAACGGATGAAGAAGCATTGAGCGTATTTATTGACTTTGATTTAACGAAAGCACAATATTTGTACTTGGGAAATTTAACGAACGAACGAAAACGTTTTGTGTTTCCACCATATCACAAAGTGCAAGAAGTTAAAACTACTTGCTATCCACCATCTTCAGCTATGGAAATTACAGACACAAGTGCAAAAATAGTAAGGCTTCAAGATGTATTAGATCACACTGCAGCTAGAATATTGACAATAGATTCAGTGTATAGGAATGGAGATGTGATGGCTCATCCAGTCAAAGCCAGTACAAAAAAAACTGCCAGAAGAGTCTGAACTAATTGATGCAAACTTATTTATCACTTTTTTGGACAAAATTGGGACTGGGTCTGGAACTGTAGCTGGTACTGGAGCTGAGCCTATGACTGGGACTGTCACTGGAGCTGGGGCTGTGACTGCGACTGGGATTGGGAGTAAGGGATGTAGTAGCATAAAAAGAACTTGAGAGACAACCATGGAAGGGGGAAGAGACTGGGATGTGATAGTGTTAGACGAAGATAGAGGGATAGGGATAGATGCCCCCCACCACTCCAGAAGGATAGAGCGCTAGAAAGAAAAAATAGGAGGGAAACGACGAAGAGGGCGAAAGAGACGCATAGAGAGGAGTGAGTAAAAATATAAAGAAAGGAGGGAGAGAGGGAGGGAGACTAAGAGGTAAAAAGTTATTAAAAGTTATGCATCTGAACTATAGTTAGGGCAGAGCAACGTCGAGTATATTATATAAACAAATTTTTTTTTTTTTTTAATAAAATAAGCTGTTTAAAAAGGAAGTAAGTTACTTGGGTTACAAAGTAACGACTGCGAATGAAAACATAGAAGCTGTAAAGGATTGGCCAATACCACAGAACCTGCATGAATTGAGAATTTTCCTTGAGCTATGCACATATTACCGCCGATTTGTACCAAAATTTGCCAGCGTAGCCCATAGCATCCACGAGAAAATTAAGCAAAGATCCTATTGGGATAGTTGCCGTTAGTCGGTCACTGAGTGGATTGCCAATTACGAGGTTTGCAGCAGAGCGAAATGGCCCAAAACCCGAAGTCATGTCAGATGAAACAATATAACACAGGTGCACCATTTGACAGGATCGCTATGGATGTCGCAGGTCCATTTCCTGCTAGCAACCGCGGAAAAAAATATGTACTGGTGGTTATTGATTATATCAGCAAATGGCCATACGTATACCCAATCCCAAATCAAGAATCGGAAACAGTAGCAAAAGTATTTATAAACAAGGTTTGCAAGGTATGGTGTACCAATGGAGTTACGTTCTGACCAAGGGAGACATTTTGAATCAGGTGTGTTCCAAGAAATGTGCAAGGCATTCAAAAACCACAAACAACTGCATTGCATCCTCAGTCCGGTGGTATGGTAGAACGTTTCAATGAAACTTGGAGGAGCACTTAAAGAGAGTAGTGGACAAGTTCCATAAAGAGTGGGATACACACATATCATTATCCTTGATGGCTTACCGATCGGCAGTGCATGAGACAGCGGGCCAAACCCCGCAAAGGTAATTTTTGGCAATGACCTTCGACTGCCAGCTGATTTGAAGTTTGGGATAAATGCCGGTGCGGAAGGAAATGCCAAGAAATCCACTGCTGTCTTGGATGAAGAGATGAGGGAAATACACGATTTTGTTAGACAACGAACCAGGATTATGAGTGACAAGATTAAAGCCAGATAAGATAACGCAATTAATTCGGAAGGTATTCGGGAAGGAGATTTGGCGGTGCTATACAACCCACAACGAAAAAAAGGTTTGTCCCCGAAATTGCAGTGTAATTGGGAAGGCCCATACAAAGTTGTAAAACGGATCAACGATGTAGTTTACCGCATACAAACTATTGGCAAACCTTGAAACAAAATGAAAGTAGTTCATTTGGAAAGGCTGGCAGCGTTTAGATCAGAAAATTTGTCTGATCGGTACGATCCGACTTAGGTGGAGGGCAGTGTGGCGAATTTTAGCATCACTAAGCTGTTAGTAAGTAAAGGCACAACAGCAAAAACATTAAAGCAAGCTACACTTGTGTACATGAACATATAAATCGTCATTTATACACAAACATAGAAGGTGCCGAAGAAATAGCTCACACACACACATGTAGTCATCAGCCGAAGTAGTTACTCACTCATACACACTCATGTGGCTATAAGCTACAAATATACACGTATAACTGGTAACCTAGCATCAGACACAATTGTTCTCGAACTGTTCGCAAAATCTCTAGACCTTAGGCGAAATGGGTGAACGAGAAAACCGAGAGCATAAAAGCAGCGCAAGCTGAGGAATCAGTATTCAGTTTGATTTAAACACGCTATTAGTTGCGAAGTGAAGTATAATTGCGAAGTATAATTGTACTACTCCTAAAGTACTCGTAAGAAGAGAATTTTGCTGGACATGTGGTAAGATAGGCGTGCTAACTCGTGATTGTTGTCGTAAGCCACAGGGAAAGGACCAGAGACCACATTGGAACCGAGGGTTGGGGTCTTCGGAGATGCAACCTCGTAGAAATAAGAAACGTTCGAATACACAAAGGGCCGCATCTTGGTAACAACGTATGTGAACGGAGAAGCCGTAGCAGCGATTAACACGGGAGAGACGAGGAGCTTTATAAGTGATGCAATGACGAAGAGATTAAAAGCTGGCAAATTCAAGGAAGTAAAGACACGAGTAAGAATGGGCGACGGTAGAGCAATAGCAATGAAAGAAGCGGTAGATGCAGAATTAATAATTGGTTATAAAGTACAGCGGAACGAGATGCTAATCTTACCGGTACTGGGCGATGATGTGGTAATTGGAGTATCTGGTGAAGGTAAACCTGGAGATGAGATGTGGTGGTCAGAAAATAAAGTTGAGAGCAGACGAACGGAAGCAAGAGGTAGGTATATGTACAACTATGGTCGAAACGAATAGCGAAGATTTCGAGGAACACAACCCAGTAGCGTCGATAGCTACTAGCAAGACGCAGGATTCGGTGAGTAAATTTCCGAGCCAAGAATTACAGGTTTTGGCAAAGATGTCAGGAGTATCCCATGTGGCCACACACAAAATAGTTATGAGAGACGACCGCCCAATTAAGCAAAGGTACTATCCGAAGAATGCAAGAGAGGGTTTTGTACCCTCATAACATATAAATACATACATATACATTTTTAAATATAATATTTGAATTTTATAACCTTGAATTTTTAACAAGATTAGAATTTGTAACTTATACATTTCCTATGAAGTACCCGAAATATATATTTATCCTTATAAATTATCCGCCAAAATATATATATTATCTTGTATATTGAATTACTAACTACCAAATTGAAGTAAAATTAGACTTGCGCACCTTTGCACGCAAGCAAAATATTAACATTTCCGTCCCCATAAATTTTTAATATAGGGTCACCTTAATGTGCACCTAATATTTAGAGAAGAAGTCGCCAAAAATAAGCGCCGCTACTAATTGGAATTTTGCTATACATACTTACGCACCAGCATACGATACACCAACACACGCCGTACAACAGAAGTCAAAAGCATCGGGCAAGGCAAACACAACGTTAGAATCATGTGACAACCAACAGATGTACAAACACACAATAGTCCATAGCGGAACGATACAAGGTGGCAGCATGGTGACATACTTACAAACATAAGTAAAAATTTCATGTATTTTGTTTTTGTAAATTCGATGGACAAATGTCAAAATCGTACTGCGCCGTATTTTGATGTATCAAATCAAATAAAAAAAGCTTAAAATCAGCTGCCCCATGCTGCCACCTTGTATCGTTGCGCCATGCAATAGTCAAAGCGGTGGCTGGAAAACGTATGCGGGAAAATGCAAATACATTGTAGGAGTATTATGGTGCATGGATATTTATGGAAAGAAATATTCACCGGAATAACTGTTTTAATAGATTGTTAATATTATTAGATAGAAATTGTTATTATAAAATAACCGTTTGCCTGCGTGCAAAATGAGTATATAAGTGCGACGAATTCGCATTAAAATTCAGAGAGATTAGGAGACAGGCATACGAGTCGGTAGGTTTTATTACTACCGACCAAGAGTACACCTAAAGGTTTTGACTTCATTTGTACTTAAAGTATACTCATCTGGAGGCTTTTTTGCTCCATTCAACCGCAGAGGTTGGCCTAGGGTTTTGTTACCTCAGTCACCTTTTACGCAGCTAGGGAGCGAGCTAGGAGTAAAAAGTTTAATTTGATGAAATAAATATTTATAACGTTATCTTACACGAAATTAACAGGGTTATTCATTTTCGAAGAACCGGTAGGAATTTTTATTTTCAGGAACCCTGGACGGACTGAGGCCAACCCCGGCAAAACCGAAGGAAAAGTCCGTCACAATTTTAAACCAAATTTTTGTTGTTGTACAAAAAAGTTTAATATTTAGGCTCAAGCTTTCAGCCGTGTATTTAAATTAGGTCCATTAAATACAAATGAGTTAAGGTAGTCATTTTTCTTATTAAATCACAAATCGTATTACAGAACATACTATTTCAACCTTATTGAAAAGGTTAAATCAGCACTTTATTTTAAAAATAATAAAAGAAAATTGTTTAAAGGTTAGATATAATTTTTTGTATAATTACATACTATCCCCATTTTTATAAGAAACATTTTTCTCGCACCAAACTTTTAAATATATTATTTTCCAAATTTTTTAATTAATCCTTCTATGAACTTCAGAACTGCTGGATCAGCTACATTTGTATAAATTTGCCGAAATCCTAATTTGGGGTCAACAACCCTAGATATTTTCAAAGCACAAAGTTTTTGATCCATGATGCCCGGTGCTCCTTCCGCTATTATATCACTGGCAGATTTCGTACAATACATATTTTTCCCCAATTTGATTTCGCAAGCACTACATTCCTTGAAGTTTACTGTACTTGCTTCACCTTTTATTAATTCAAAACCTGGGAATAGTATTCTCACTGCAATAGTTTCAATAGTTGTGCCATCCCGAAGTGGTTCTTTGCAAAGTGGTATTAGCTCCACTCCATCATTTTTGTTAAAGGCCTCTTTCAGTTCAATTCCAGCTATATACTCATTGCCTAATCTGTCTTTTGGTATATTTTGCAAATGTATTTCTTTCACTTTACGACTTGGTCCACAGTTAATTACTGATTTAGATGCAGCAACTAAATCAGCTGCAACGATGATTGAATCTTTAATTGCATGTTTGATGTAAACCGAAGTTGTGATCACTATATTCATATTGACTAATGAGCCAGGGCATTTATACTTTCCTTGAACAAGTACTGCTACAAAATAACACCAACTGTCTGTACTTGAAGTTGGGCCAGTACTTGAATTTTGGCCATTATAAAGTCGCAATTGTGAATTTACATTTGTCATAAGACAGGTAAGGAGAACAACCAATATAGTGATATGACTGTGTAAGTTCATTTTAGGGTCTGCCTCTCCGCTACTTGCAAGAAATATAAATTAACTAAAGCAAGACAAGTTTTGTGGACGCTATTTATACATATTCCTAAAGCTTGATTAATTTTTCGTGTGCAAGTACACCGTTAGAAATCTGAGCCAAAATTTTCAACCATTCACCGGTTTAAACACTTTTTTCAACATTTTGCTACTAAATTGGAAACCTCTCAATTTACTACAGTACTTTTAAGTTTTTTTCGATTTCAATATAAAACTTGTTTGAACAATAATTTTAAAATGTTAAAATTGTTTTAAAACAAAACCAAAAAAGTTTCAAAAAATTCAAAAATACAAACTTGTAGTCACTTCTGGGTTTGAAACGAAAGCAAAAGGTTTCAAAAATCTAAAAATAGAAACTTGAATAAAAACGTCTGGTTTTAAAACTTTATCCTAAAGGTTTAAAATTGGCTCTCAAAATTTAAAAATAACACATTTTATTTGTAAAAAGTGCTGCAAGTGTGCTGCTTTTTCAAAAACTTTTGTTATACATATAAGGTGTTATGAAATGATTTCTTACACAGTAGGTAGATCAACGCTGTAGGAAACATTTCTATTTCAAAACTGGTGCGTTTCTCGCCCTCTATATCCTTTACATGCTCTTATTGTCGAATTTAACATGGCTATTTCCTAGTTTGTTCGAGTTGCATTAACTTTTCTATAGTTCCGGGCTAGATACATATTTCCACTTTAGAACTAATTGGTGTATTGTAGCTCTTTCGGTAGTTCCAAACTAGTGTAAAAATACAGTTTAGTGGTTTTCTTGTGACTATTTCGTTGGCTCCGAACCGAAAAGAAATTCTAGATGCTGCTTCTAGTACGATATTAGAACATTTATCGACACCTCCGAGCCAGTGGGAAAGTTTGGGAAAAGAAATCATACTTATAGTCGAAGTTAATTAAATCTGGTAGTAAAATTTATCAATAAAATTTATCAATAACAGGCTTTTCTGATCTAAGTCCAGCGTGCAAATAAAACTAGATTATTCCACTATTTTCCCAACGTTTCGCTAATCTTTGTTAGCATCTTCAGGGGGTATTTATTTTAAAAAAGTATAAGTAAGTATTTATTTTGTTGATAGCATATTTGTCAAAAATAAAGGACCCGCGCTGTCGATTTTATGAATGGGTAAGTAATCTTGTTAGTACCAAACTTGTAATTATTTGGCAATTTAGGTCTAGTTCCGAACAAGAAATGTATATCACAAGTTACTCACTGAAAGACTTTCAGGAAACCGCCCACTTTTTTTTATAGCTCTAATTGTAGGCATCTCCAGTTTCAAATTGAAACCCAGTTCTATGCACTCATTTTCAGGAAGACCGGTATAATCTATATTTTAAACAAAATTTCGTTTGGTCATATGCCTTCAATGTTTCAGATTTAGGCTCAAACTTTTAACCGTGTGCATGACAAAATTTCAAACCTTTTATTGATAAAAAAGCGGCCGCCGTGGGGTGGCGCGACCGTACTGCGCATACCACACCGAAGGCCTTGAGTTCAAGTGCCGGCCAAAGCAATATTAAAAATTCAAAAGAAGTTCTTCCAATGGAAAAATATTTATCTAAGCGCGGTCGCCCCTCGGCAGTGATTTGGCATACACCCCAATCGTATATCTACTATGAAAAGATTTTCAGTGAAAATTCATCTTCCTTGCAAAAGCTTCCGTATGGAATCGGCATAAATCATGTAGGTCCCGTCTAGCTAATTTGTAGGGAAAATCGAAAGGGAGCAAGACGCGAATTCGAAGAGAAGTTCGGCCTAAATCTTCTAGGAGATAAATACCACCAAGTATTAATTAATTTGGTTTTCTTTTTAGTTTTGTATGGTTAATGTGTCAAGCATAATGCAAATTCTAAATCAGTTAAACAAACAGCTTTTGGTCTACCAAACTAACAAATTCAAGGTAGTTATGTTTATTCTAGTGAAATGAAATTAGCGCGTATTTGTTACAATATTTTTCTATTCTTTTTCAGAGCAAAATTTAATTGTACCTACTTGCTGGTTTCCTTATTTGTACAGCTGAATTGTGGTATTAACTTCATATAAGTTAAGTGACATGTGTACAATATGGCCGTATTTTTAACCCTTTCACGCATATGGCACACCGGTGTCCCACAAATATTTCCAAAAAATTTTGTTATGAAGGTATGGCATAATCTTCTAAATAGTTCGACTTGTGCGTTACGTAGCTAAATTTTTTTGACCAAATATTGAACTGTCACCGAGCTTTAAACTATATTTCAGGTCTCAGGTCTCTAGATATCCAGGAAGTTAGTTACAAATCGATTGCAAGATTCCCAATGTAAAACTAGTTTCTTCAATATCTCGATCCATGCGCCACCCAGCGGAATTTTTTTGATAAAATATTGCATTGTTTCATGTCAAGTTTCATGTCTCTAGCTCATCGGGAAGTTACTCGAAAATCGATCGCAAGATTCCCCCCGCTTTTAAAGGATTTGCAGTTATCTTGGCTAGCGCCCCCCTCCCCCCTAACGGAACTTTGTTTTCTATAAGTTTTATTGTCACCAGGCCTCTAACTAAGTGCCAAGTTTCAAGTCTCTAGGTAACCGGGAAGTTAGTTAAAAATGGATTGAAAAATTCCCGAATTAAAATTTGTTTTCTTACTATCCGATCCGCGTACCACCTAGCGAATTTTTTTTGATCAAACGTTGCATTGTCACCGGGTTCTGACCCACGGCCCAAGTTTCAAGTCTCTTGCTCACCGGCAAGTTACTCAAAAATCGATCGCAACATTCTCCTCGTTTTTCAGGCATTTGTAGTTATCTCAATTAGCACGCCACCTAGCGGAACATTGTTTTCTATAAATTGTATTGTCACCGGGTCTCGAACTATCTGCTAAGTTACAAGTCTCTAAGTAACCGGAAAGTTAGTTAAAATTGGTTTGAAAGATTCTCAAATTAAAACTAATTTTCCTAATATCACGATCCATGCGCCACCTAGCGGATTTTTTTGATAAAATATTGCATTGTCACCGCGTTCTGACTTGAGGCTCAAGTTTCATATCTCCAGCTCACCGGGAAGTTACTTAAAAATCTATCGAAAGATTTGTAGTAATCCCGCTTAGAGCGCCACCTAGCGGAATTTTGTTTTCTGTAAATTGTTTTGTCACCGAGCCTCGAACTGTGTGCCAAGTTCCAAGTCTCTAGGTCATCGGGAAGTTAGTTAAAAATAGATTAAAAGATTCCCAAATCTAAACTAATTTTCTTAATATCTCGATCCATGCACCACCTAGCGATTTTTTTTTTGATCAAATATTGCATCGTCACCGGGTTCTGACTCACCTCCCAAGTTTCAAGTCTCAAGGTCACCGGGAAGTTACTTAAAAATCGATCGCAAAATTCCCTGCCTTTTTCAGGGCTTTAAGGGATTTTCGTTTATCTCGATTTGTCTGCCAGCTGGCGGCATTTTGTTTTCCACGAATTGTAGTGCCATCGACTCGCAAACTATGTGCTAAGTTTCAAGTCCCAGTCAAAATTCCCATTTTAAAATTAATTTTCTGTATATTTCGATCCGTGCGCCACCTAGCGGGTATTTTTTCACTTGCATTGTAATGTCTCCCAGATCTGACTATGGTCAAATATCAAGTGTCTAGCCTAACGGGAAGTTACCGAAAAAGGTTTTTCCGTGGGTGAAAAATTCCTATGGAAATGAGGGGACAAACATGAAAGCGACTTAATATAAAGGTAATAAAAAAGGACTATCTATAACTGAGTAAAATCTTGTTAGCATCAAATTTGTACTTATTTGGCAATTTAGGTCTAGTTCCGATCCAGTAATGTGTATCACAAGTTACTGACTGAAAGGATTTCAGGGAACCGCCCACTATTTTTTTTTATATTTCTAAGTGTAGACATCGCCAGTTTCAAATTGAAACCCAGTTCTATGCACTCATTTTCAGGAAGACCGGTATAATCTATATTTTAAACAAAATTTCGGTTGGTCATTTGTTTTAAAAGTTTCAGATTTAGGCTCAAACTTTTAACCGTGTGCATGACAAAATCTCAAACCTTTTATTGATAAAAAAAGCGGCCGCCGTGGTGTGGTGCGACCGTACTGCGCATACCACACCTAAGGTCTCGAGTTCAAGTGCCGGCCAAAGCAACATCAAAAATTCAAACAATTCTCCAATTGGAGAAAAGTTTGTCTAAGCGGGGTCGTCCCTCGGCATTGATTTGGCATACACTTCAAGCGTTTTTTTTTTACTATTGTAACGAAAATATTTCTTTGGAAACTGAACTTTCAAATATATGTCATTGTGAAAATTAATTTAGTGAGTTTTCTTGAATTCGTTCGTGGATAAAGAATCAATTTTTCTTATATAAATTTTATTCACGATTTATTTGATTGGCAATCTAGGGATACATTTTTTTTCACCCGTAACAATTGGTGTCAGAAGTGGGATTGCTAAACGAATAAGAATTGCAAGTTCGAAGAGTTGCGAATTCAACAGCTTAGATCAGAACTAGAAATTCGTGGTTTGCCAACAAACGGAAATAAAATCGAACTACAGACACGGTTAAGGGAAGCTGTAAATCCGATGGTTTAGATGTCGACGCTTTTAATTTTCGCGTTTTAGATTTATCCACCAAACTTGAGAACGTAGAAGGAACGTCGTCTTCAGTAAGTACATGCTTCGACGATTTGCTCATGGCTATTCAAGACCAGTTGGCTGAGAACTCTATAGAAATGGTTGAGAGCTTGGAAACCCGACTGGCTGAAAGATTATCTGAGAATTTATCGAAAATACACAGCGGATATGGGTGAGAAAGTTACAGCAATTGGTGAGCAGGTAAAGCCGTTTGGAAAGAATCGTCGAGAAGATTCAATCTATCGAAGAAAAAGTTGGGTGTTTAGAAAACCATGTTTGCGCAGCGACAACAACGGTTTCTGGTGGAATTTAATTTAATTTAATTTATTTGGATTAAAGTCGACACAGACACAATGCGGTCGACTACTAAGATATATAAAATATAAAATTAATGTTACAATTAAAAATAATTAAATTCAACCATACATATGAAAGAAAGTACAAAATATCAGGCCAGACGTGACAGTATTGAATTATATAATTCGGAAAACGAACATTCAAAACTGATGCAGTTATACAAGTTGTTGTAGTGCGAACACCAGCTTCGCAGTGGATTATTTTTGGCAAAATTTTGCCGGCAAAGTGGTAAATAAAAAGGCACAAAGCGCCAGGAACAGCAAACAAAACAGCAGAAACTAACAAGATCAGATGAGTCGATCTCGCCCATAATAAGCTTGTGAATGAACATTACCCCGAGTAAATCGAACCAGCTGGAGGGGGGTCAAGCTGGTTCCTGTGAGAGGATATACAGGTGGGGAAGAACGTATGCTGACATTGGGTACAGTGTAATGTCATATTTAATTGTAGCTGGCAACTCCCCCTCTGGAAAAGTGCAGGATGCAACCATGCATCAGATGCACTTGGCATCACCGAAAATGTTGGAGTCGAATAACGCGGAGAATTTCTGATTGGTTGAATCTGCCATATAAAGGTTCTATTTTAGGAACAAGCAAAGAATTATTCTACACGCACCCAACTATACGAAAACTCGCACTCACTTATTATTTTAATTTTCCAAGTCAATAAAACTGTTTTTCTTTTTAGTACTATCAAAACGTATTTTTATTTATACATTTTTAGTTCAACCCTCAGTTTCCCACTCAGCATTTAGGTGATTCAATTATGAACTTCCCTACATATCAATACAATTTGTCTAAACTTTCTGACTAAATAATGAGTTATCATACAACTGAACAAAAGAAATAATCAAATATGAATACTTTTGATGACGAAAAACTAAAAAGCATTTTTCGATCACTTTTTGGAATCATTTTTGAAGTCCTTTAATGACTAAATTTTAATATTTCATAAAAACCAACAAAAAGAATAATCAAATATGCTTACGTTTGATGATCAAAAACTGAATTTAATTTTTCAATCACATTTTGGAATCATATTTGAATCAAATGTGTTTACTTCAGGTGATCAAAAATTTATAATCATTTTTCCTTCAGCTTTCTGAATCTTTTATGAATATATTTGTTGACTGAATAATGAATTTTATACTTGTTGAAATTTTACTTTTCATTAAAAATTTTATTTTTTTCACATACACATATTTTTTCAATCATGAAGCTAAGAAAAAATATATAAAAATTTTATTATTTATGCAAAAGATATTCTTCAAGACAAAAAAATTGTAATGCTGGTCGTGAACGAAGATGTCCCCAACCATTTCTCCCCTTCAGTTTCCCAGAAAATGCATAATGATTGGACAATACAAAGTTTGTGAGCTACTTGAACCCCAGGTAAGTGAAACTCTCTTGACATATGTACCTGGATATGTCTTCAACATCCCGTGCCGTATCGTATTTTAAGATATTGACGATCATATCTGATGTTGGATGTTGTAGTCGCAGGTGTATATCGGTCAAGTTTGTTTGCGAGTTAGCTGTGGTTCGAATAGCTCACTTTCGTATGCTTTCTTCCCCTGATGAAATAAGATTATTATGCAGTACCCAATTTTGAATGAGATATGAAGAATAAATGCATTATAATGGCATTCAAAAATGATTCAAAAATCTCAACCAAAACGATTGAATTATATTCACGAATATGATCAGAAAATGACTGTGAAAAGCAGTCAAATATTACTCTAAAACAATTAAAGCTAAATTTTACAATGATATCAAATATGAATAAAAAGCGTTTAGAAATAGGAATAATAAATGATTATTCAAGAATAATCACATTTATGGTACATTTTTCTCCCGACGATACGTTAATTTTCGAATAGAAAATGCTTTTAAATTTGAAAGTTTTTAATCATGTTGGGGTTTGATATTTAAATATTTTTTGATCAAAATTTTCAAAAAGTGCTGGCTAGGTTCCTTTTGTTCTTAGCACAACTGTATTTTTGTAGTTTTATAAACGTTTTAATTTCGCCGTTTGCTTGCGGACTTAAATTTTTCGCGTTCGTTTAGCTGCCGGTTTTCTTCAAACTCCATAATAAAGGCAGGGTTGGTTAAAAAGAAGGTGAAGCCACTTATTGGAGCAAAACTGTGTACTGAAACTTGCGAGGAAACATTTTTAATAGGTGAACTTACTTGTGATGTGGCGATTGAGAATATGACAGCTTTACGTGATTTCATTGTGGCGGATATTGCTGACGAAATTATAATTGACGCCGATTTATTGATGGCTCATGGGATCAATATCGATTTGGAAAGTATGATAGCGAAGTATAACAATAGTGAAGTGAAGCTTTGTTACGGTTACGAGAGATCTCACAAAGTTCGGCAAGTACATGTGGTGGATAGTCAAGAAATTCCAGCCGTATCTGAGGCAGTTATTTGGGCGAAAATTAATGGGAATTTGGGCGGAAACAAGTTATGGATGATTGAAGCGGCACAAAACTCTACACCGAGCGTATTGGTTGCTAAAACTTTAGTAAATTCAAATAACGACGGACTTATTTCGGTAAGAGTTCTTAATGAAATTTAATCACCTAAACATATTTGAAAGGAGCTCTGTTGGCGGAATGTCAAGAAATCGGGGTTATGGTCAATTGTAATGGAATCCCCGAAAATGTGAAATGAAATGTTGCTGAAAGTAAAATGTGTAAAGAAATAAGCAATTGGACAGAAGGGTTAGAGTTGTTAGACGTTGGTAAAGCCAAACAACTTTTACGCAAATATTGTGGTATATTTGATAAGGGTACTAATCCAAGTAGAACTAATATCGTAAAACATCGGATTGATACCGGTGACGCAAGATCCATTCGACAGCCTCTTCGAAGCCTACCCTTGCGAAACTTGAAGTTGTTAACCAAATAGTTAGTGATATGAGTGGGAATGATGTTATCGAAACGTCAGCCAGTCCTTGGTGCTCACCCGTAGTACTCGTAAAAAAAAAAAGATGGAAAAATTAGGTTATGTGTCGATTACCGTAAACTCAATGGTGTAACCGAGAAAGATAGTTACCCTTTGCCAAGAATAGATGATACACTTGATTCACTAACTGGAACGGAATGGTTTTCTTGATTTAAAGAGTATTGGGAAGTAGAAGCTGACGAGGCAGATAGGGAAAAGACAGCATATAGTGTAGGCGAGGGTTTGTGACAATTTTCCGTGATGCCTTTCGGCTAATGCAATGCCCCTGTCACTTTTGAGAGGCTAATGGAGCATGTTCTTAAACGAAAACTTGCTTGATTTACCGCGATGATATAATAATCGTCCTAGGGAGAAGCTTTGATCATCTAAAGAATTTGGAAGATGTCTTGCAAAGAATAGCTTGTGCTGGCTTAAAGTTAAATCCAGACAAGTGCTCGTTTTTCAAATGAGAGGTAGACTATAAATAAATAAGGTAACGGCAGAAAGAGTATCTACTGATGATCATAAAATCAAAGTTGTAAAGGAATGGCCGAGGCCAGCGAATCAGCATGAGCTACGAAGCTTCCTTGGATTGTGCATTTATTATCGACGATTTATTCCAAACTTTGCTAATGTAGCTAGTTGTCTTCATGATCTTACTAAGAAAAACCGACACTTCAAGTGGGGGGAACATCAGGAGGTTGCCGATTATGTACTGCACCAATGTTGGCATAACCCCATACCTAGAACGAGGTTTATATTAGACACTGATGCGAGTGGTTATGGTATTGGAGGAGTCTTGTCGCACGTGAAAAGTAGGCAGGAAGAAGTTGTTGCTTATTATAGCAGAACTAGAGGAAAACCCGAGAGCAACTACTGTGTTAAGCGCAGAGAATTACTTGCTTTAGTCGAATCTATTAAACATTTTCACAAGTATCTTTTATGGAAAATATTTCCATGTACGGACCGATCATGCAGCATTAAAGTGGCTACTTCAGTTCAAAAACCCCGAGGGAAAATTAGCAATATGGCTTGAGAGACTGCAAACTTATGACTTTTCCATAGAAGACCGTGCGGGTAGCTCACACGGGAATGAGGATGCAATGTTCTGTCGACCATGCAATCTGTAATCTAAACATTGTTCGAGAGCCGAAGTTAAAGAAGATGTTATTGATGTGCGGTTAATGAATTTGGGTGGATCCCAACAGGAAGACGTTAATTTGGCATTTTTAATTAAGGCCATGGTCATGAACAAACGGCCAACAGAAGAGGAGATGCTACCTGAACATTCTTTTGCAAGACCATATTGGGCTCAGTGGAGCAGATCTGGATGGTATCTGGTTGCCTTTATCGAAATGGGAAAGCTAAGACGGCCAAAGCTCCAAATCGTTAATTGTTGTCTCAAACGTGCGAATACCAGACGCTCTTGATGAATTACTTAATGGGCCAAGTGGAGGGCACATGGGAATCACTAAAACATTAGCCAAAATTAAGCAGAGATTTTATTGGGTTGGCTGTCATCAATCCGTTGCTGAATGGTTTGGTAGTTGCAGTGAATGTATGGCGGCTAAGGCCCCGAAGCATAGAAGTCATGGACAGGTGAAGCAATTTAATTCAGGAGCTCATTTTGACCGAATCGCCATGGATGTAGCCAGATTGTTTACAACCAGTAGCTCAGGTAATAAGTATGTGCTTATGGTTATGGACTATTTAATAAATGGCCGGAGGTTTATCCGATTCCAAATCAGGAAGCCACAACAGTAGCAGAAGTGTTTGTTTTCGATTCGGTGTGCCTTTACAGGTACGTTCCGATCAAGGCAGATATTTTGAGTCTGCTGTATTCAAGGAAGTATGTAATATTCTGGGAATTCGGACAATTCGTACAACAGCCCTCCATCCCCAATCCAGTGGCATAGTGGAAAGGTTTAACAGGACACCGGATGAGCATCTGAGGAAATTAGTGGAAAAGAACAGCGAGATTGGGATGTGTTGTGATTACTGACTTTTAATGGTAAGGCGGAGGTGGCATGTGGCATGGTTGCAAGCCCCTGCTAGCTCGCCGAATGGGGTGGGGTTTTGCACACCTGCCTTACCCGCAGTTATCTCAACAAAAAAGGTGGTTCATGCCTAGAAGTGAATACATAAATAGAGGGAAAGTAGGAAATGGAAGAAAAAAAGGAAAGAAGGACCGTCCAGAGTCAGGGGGAGTCTACCCACCCTCTTCGCGTATCTTACGCAAAGCCATGGGCGCCGTGCTGACTCCTCTAATTTTACGACGCCCCCAATACCTGACTCAAGTTCGTTTGTCTAAGGGTCCTTCACGTCACTGTCCCTCCCACTTCCCCTCTTCTTACCTGGAACAACACCCACACCAAAGAGTTGAAAAGTTAGCCTTCCATTACCGAAATAAATTTAGCTTCAACCTTTCAAATTTGCCAACGTTATAAACATTATTTTATTCAATTTTAAAGTCGCAAACAAAGTAAATGGATGATACCCTAACCACTAGTCTCAAATCTACGTGTCAGAAAAAAATTATCGCAAACAAAAGGCTAATAAAGTATTTTGACAATTCTATTTAGCAATACAATATATCTATTTAAACAAGAGCTGGGCATCCTCAAATAATTTTTCAACCATAATTCAAAAAAAAAGCAATCCAGTTGGAAGCAAAAAAAAGATAGTCGAATTCAAACAAAATTATGTGAACGATATTGAGGGTTGTGTATAACTCGTCACCCCCTAATGTATTCCGTATTAGGAAGATACTTTGCTTCTACAAAAAAAATCATTGTCATATCTTTCCTTCTAATAAACCTCAAAAAGATCTATCAGTATGTATATATATAAAATAAAGTAACCAAAGCAGCTAAAGTTAATGGAAATTCCTGACCTAGGCTAAGGGATTATGTACATAGGAATATATATAGGTCAATGTTTGTATACGTATATATGTAAAGAGAAGAATATGATAGTTTTTTTTTCTTTGTTTTTTTTTGTTTTTTCTTTGTTTTCTCACTCACCTGATCTCAGCACATCAGCATTGTAGGCGCCTTCAAGCTGTGGGGGACCTGTGAGGGAGGAAAAGTTTACATGCATACGTCTCTTCCCATTCGTACAAATACCATACGTTCATTGCCTAAGTAAGGTTCAATGGAATTTTGCAACCGACTCCACGCTCACTCACTCGCGGTAGCGGGCGTCGAGTGGGTCACAAAATTAAAAAAAAAAATAAATGTAAGGCGCGATAACCTCCGAAGAGATCTAAGGCCGAGCTTCTCTTCCAATTTGCGTCGTGCTCCTCTTGATTTTCCCTACAAATTGGCCGGACGGGACCTACATGTTTTATGCCGACTCCGAACGGCATCTGCAAAGCAGATGAGTTTTCACTGAGAGCTTTTCATGGCAGAAATACACCCGGAGTGCTTGCCAAACACTGCCGAGGGGCGACCCCGCTTAGAAAAATTTTCTTCTAATTGAAAAATCTTATTTCTAAAATTTTGATGTTGCTTTGCCCGGGAGTTGAACCCAGGGCATACGGTGTGATAGGCGGAGCACGCTACCCATCACACCACGGTGGCCGTCACAAAATTACGCGGCCGAAAAAAAGGAAAAAGGAATAAAAAAATCACACAAAAAAAATATGTAAGTGTAATAAAAACTTGCTTATAGAAAAAAAGTATTATTGGTGGCTGGAATACAAAAGTGTGTGGAGATAAAATAGTTAGACCACCAAAAAAAACCCAAAGAAATCCGTGTGCGAAGGAAAAAAAAAATGGCAAGGAAAATATCAAAAAACTAAAGCCCGAAGGCTAACTTAGAAGCCAACAAAATGTGCTTACTACAAAATAAAAAAAAAGATAGTGATACTTAAAGAATTTCGAAATTAACAAATGATTGTGAGGCAAAAAATAAAAAAAAAAATGTGTTCCCTAGGCCCTCCTTGGGCTTTGGTGGTGGTGACGTCGCTGGTGTTGCTGTCGGCGTTGCTGACGGTGGCGATGCTGTCGCTGCTGCTGACTTTGACTGGTGTTCGCTGCTACTGACGTTGGCTGGTTCCGCTCTTGAATGCTGGCATTGGCGTTTACGCTGGCTTTCGCTTGCATGCCACGATCACGCTCTAGCTTGGAAGTTTCTCTCTCGTTCCTCTCTTTCCCTGCTCTCTATGACATTCCACAGCAATCCAGTGCGCTACATATGTCGTTGGAACATATGTGTTCCAAAACTTCCAATCACTCCCTTTAAAAAATGTTTGTAAATGCGGGTAAGTATGTGCCTTAGCCCCATCCTAGGTCCTGCCCCCAAATCTATAAAAGAAACACAAAAAAAAACGAAAAATTGTCTACAGGCTGAATATCATGTCTCGTTGTTTCCTTTATTGCTTCTTGTACCCATGTATGTATGCCCAGCCATACCCTGCATACCCTATATACATGCAATAAAGCAAACCAAAGAAAAAGTTGTTTCTTTCTGTTTTCACCTACTAATCTCTTTTGAACTTCAAATTTTTTTCCAAACCAATTATCTTTGGTCCCTTTAACTAATTTCAAGTTAATTTTATAGCGTTTTCTTTTCTGTAAAAAAAAATGTTGCCCTCATGTTGCCCTCTTAAAGTCTACCTTTTGATCTAGCCACCTGCCGCGATGCAAAAATGGCTCTTCTTCGTAGTTAATGGACCCCTTTTCTTATTCGGTGGAAAATGTTTTTTTTGAAAAGAACAAACAAACTCACAGGGAAGCTGGGAAAAACCAACAGGGCGACACCATTTCCAGAAAAGAAAAATCCATTAATTTAATTCGGATTTTTACTTTAACTTAAATTAACTTCTGCTACTCAAAAATTCAAACTCAAAACAAATTCGGATTAACAAAAATTGTTTTCTTTTTAATTTTTTTTTCTTCGGTTTATTAAATTTTTTTTTTTTTCGTTTTACCCCAATTTTATTTTAACTAATTTCTAACTTTCAAAAATTTAAATTTTTTTCTACCTATTTATTTTTCTATTAATTAAATTTTTTTTTAATTAAATCTTAGCCTGTATTTTAAAGGGGTTATTTTATCTTCCACTTATATTTAATACAAAAAAAAAATCTTTAGATTAGGTTTAAGTTGAAGAAAAATTAGCTAAATTTTAATTTATGTCAACTGAGGGAATAATTTATATGATTTTACCGCGGCGAAAAATAATGTTGCTAAAGTTCAACTATCTGCAAAAAAAATTCTTTTGCGTCATTTGAGATCAAGGTCTATTTTAATGATTTTTACATTTATTGCCAAAGGGAAACTTCGCTCAACTTACGAGTACAAGAAGGGTACATAAAATCGAAAGACGATGGGCTTTTAAATTTTTTCAAACTTTAATTTTAAAACAACAACTACTAACAACTACTACAAAACTAACAAAATAACAAATTCAATGTTTTTATATTTATTCCACCAAAATGAAATTAGCGCGTATTTGTTAAAATATTTTTTTTTTATTCTTTTTCAGAGCAAAATCTAATTGTGCGTAATTGCTGATTTCCTTATTTGTACAGCTGAATTGTGGTATTAATTTCAGATGGGTTAAGTGATATATGTAAAATATGACCGTATTTTTAACCCTTTCACGCATATGCAACACCGGTGTCCCAAAAATATTGGCTCTTTGATTTTAGCACCCCATTTCTGGAATTTTATAAAAAAAAAAACATTTGCCAAATAATTGGTCACTAATTGGTCAGCATTAGAAAAAATGTTATGGAAATTTTAAAATTTTCATGTTCGGGTGTGGGATGTTAGCACCCGATCGGTGGATTTTCGAATCGAAAAGTATGCCAAATAATTGGTCATGATTGGTCAGTGTCCCAGTAATTGGTCAGCCATTGAAAATTTTTATGGCCATTTAAAAAATTTCCATAAAAAGAATTTTCCTGTCTAGACACCCATTATACAAAAATTTTCGAAAAAAATAAATGGTCGCCAATCTTATCACAATATTAATAATATTGTAAATGGGAAAGTTTACATGTTTAAATGTCCAGACGTTTGTTTTCGTGACTCAATCACGCAAGAACGGCGGGACGGATTTGGATGAAATTTCGCACACATATAGCCAATAGTCTAGAAGGATCTACTAGCTATTTTTTTAAAAGGGGGGAGGTCCCCGCCCCTAGGAACAGTTATAATTTAATTATTGTATTTGTTCGTCTTTGACGAAATTTGGGACACAGACAATAGTCTACCGGCGAATTTTTTTTTCGAACATGGTAAGGGGGCAGGGGTCCCACGACTCCTTCGAATAATTACTTTTTAATAATATTTACACATTATAACTTTACGTATACTGACCTTCACCCATATTAGAAACTCAATGGGTCAAATAAGTCGAGGGCTTACAAAGTGAGCAGTGACACCATCCTCCCCCTCTGGTGCAAAATATATACTTTATTACAACTCAATATAAATTTTCTCCTAAATCTATAGTTTTTGTTATCTGGCAAATACGATCGAGATCTAAACAATTTTGGAAAAACGATCGGAGGTACTCTCCGTCTCCGCCCGCCATCCTCCCTCCTTCAGTTGTTTTTATCAGCACGCTTTTATTAACTTTACCTGTATGTTTGATTCTAACTCTTCATTCGCTTCAACACGCCTGCTGCCTTATTCACATGCTTTTATAATTAGCTTCACCTTAGAGACCCTTCCGTGATCATTTCTGTATAGTTTTTGGGATCCGTCCGGGATCCCGTCGGGGTTATTTTGGGACTTTTTCGCGACTATTGCGGTATCATTTCGGGATCCTTCCGGGATAATTTTGGGACTATTTCGGGATTATTTGGGGACCCGTCGGGGTAATTTCGGGAATTTTTCTGGACTATTTCGGGATCATTTACGTACCCTTCAGGGATCAATCCTAGATGGTTTTCGGGATCCGTCCTTCATCCCGCCGGGGTCATATCGGGACTATTTCAGTATCACTTGAGGACTCTTCCGGTATCATTTCTGGGTAGTTTTCGGGATCCGTCCGGCATCCTGTCGGGGTAATTTCGGGACTTTTTCTGGACTATGTCAGTGTCATTTCGGGACTTTGACGGGATCATTTCTGGATGGTTTTCGGTATCATTTTGGGACCCTTCCGGGATAATTTCTGAATGATTTTCGGGACACGTCCGGGATCCCATCGGAATTATTTCAGGATCATTTAGGGACCATCCCGGAATCGTTAACGTATGGTTTTCGGGACCACGTCAGCGTATTTTCTGGACCTTTTCTGGATCATTTGGGGACCCTTCCGGCATCATTTTTAGATAGTTTTCGGTATCTGTCCGGGATAGGGTCATGCCGCGACTATTTCGGGATCATTTGGGAACCTTTCGGTAGGATTTATAGATGGTTATTGGGATTTGTCCGGACGAAATGAATTTTGGTAATTCGAATAACTGTAATGTACGTAAGCGTGCCTTTCAGGCTAACAGCTCGTTTAGTTCTTTTTTTTTCTACTCTATTACAAAAATAAAATACACTGACAAAAATAATTCTTAAACAGATAACTTGATATGCAGGTTAACGTGAAAAGGGCGGGGCCGCGGGTAAAGGCTATAATCATATTTATGACTTATGGCGTTTCAAGTATTTTTGACTAATTAAGGGCTTTTGACTAATCAAATAAAACGTAGCGAATTATAAGTAACACTTTTGAATAACAACAAAGACTCCACGTAACTCAATAGGAAATATATTTTGTTTACTGTTATGATTTTTTTTTGTTTTTGAAAAAAGTGTTTACACACTGACACGTGGCTTTAGAACAATAGTTTAATTAGTTAAAAATAAGAGTTGTTTGCTGCGAAAAATCACGAAATACCGTTAGATCTGAAAGTGGAAATTTTTTAGGCTAGTTTGATTACATTTATGACTTATGGTGTTTCAAGTGTTTTGACTAATTAAGGGCTTTTCACTAATCAAATAAAACATAGCGAATTATATTTAACACTTTTGAATAACAACAAAGACCCCACGTAAATCAATAGGAAATATAGTTTGTTTACTGCTATGATTTTTTGTTTTTTTTTTTATGAAAAAAGTGTTTACACACTGACATGTGGCTTAATAACAATAGTTTAATTAGTTACAAATAAAAGTTGTTTGCTGCGTAAAATCAGTAAATGCCGTCAGATATGACTAGCAGTCCAATCTATATATGGGCGATTCTCCGCGAGCTCTCAGTTTTACTAACCCAAAATGGCGTTTCAAGTGTTTTTGACTAATTAAGGGCTTTGAATAATCAAATAAAACGTAGCGAATTATAATTAAAACTTTTGAATAACAACAAAGACTCCACGTAAGTCAATAAGAAATATATTTTGCTTATTGTTATGGTTTTTTTTTTTTTTTGTTTATGAAAACAGTGTTTACACAATGACATGTGGCTTTATAACAGTAGTTTAATTAGTTAAAAATATGAGTCGTTTGCTGCGTAAAATCACGAAATACCGTCAGATCTGAAAGTGGAAATTTTTTAGGCTAGTTTGATTACATTTATGAGTTATGGCGTTTCAAGTGTTTTTGGCTAATTAAGGGCTTTGAATAATCAAATAAAACATAGCGAATTATATTTAACACTTTTGAATAACAACAAAGACTCCACGTAAATCAATAGGAAATATATTTTGTTTACTGTTACGATTTTTTTTTTGTTTGGAAAAAAGTGTTTACACACTGACATGTGGCTTAATAACAATAGTTCAATTAGTTACAAATAAGAGTTGTTTGCTGCGTAAAATCAGTAAATGTCGTCAGATATGACTAGCAGTCCAATCTATATATGGGCGATTCTCTGCGAGCTCTCAGCTTTACTAACCCAAAATTTTGAAAAATAAAATTCGATTTTCAAATATTTTCAATCATTTTTCTATGAGTTTTTATAGCTAAAAAACATTCCCAAATTGGACGAGCTACAGCTATTAGTTTCTGTTTTTGATACTGAAATCTGCCACGGCTGTGACATTACACGCGTGCCACGGTTGTGACATTTTGACAATAAATTGCACATTAAAAAAAGCTAGTACGACTTGCAAGATTTTCCGTAAAATTTTAAGGTTATGTCAGCAAACTTTAAAGAAAAATGGTACAATAGACGGTACTTAACTTAAAACTACAAAGATACAAGTGCCACGGTTGTGATACAATTTTTTGATACGTACCGTTCTTCAGTGTCTAAAAATGGATATTAGTTATTTTAAGACTGCAAACATTAACATGGAAAAATGCGGGGTCACTTGCTGATCAAAATTCACACTCACACAAAATTCACACGTCACAAACCAGTGTGCAATAAAGCAGGACCAACCTAACGATTTGAATAAAATTGTTTGCTCAAAAACTCATGGACACTTTTCAAAATCAAATTACAAAGGCAAAACAGAAATGTTATCATTAAAACAACATTTAGTATTGCAGCTTAGGTGAAGTATTTAATATAATGACAGTTTATTACTCGTGTAATTAAAGATTAAAAAAGTTACCACCTAAAATGTTATGAAAAATGTGGTTGTGGACATGCCACGGTTGTGACATTTGTAGGGTATTATGAACTATAACTTCATAAAACTCATGACCATTCAATAAAATTCAACATGAAACTTTAAAATAAACATAATTTTAACTCAATTACATAATTTAATTCATAGAAAATGCTTTAATATATTTCAAATTTCGAAAA
Source organism: Eurosta solidaginis (assembly GCF_040869045.1). Lineage (NCBI taxonomy): Eukaryota > Metazoa > Arthropoda > Insecta > Diptera > Tephritidae > Eurosta > Eurosta solidaginis. The sequence continues at coordinate 11,605,720 of NC_090322.1, forward strand.
GACTCAAAACTGTAAGCTCGCGGATAGATATATATAGATCGAGTTGCGTCCTAAACGGATCGACCGATCACAACCAAATTTGCACCACCCACTATAATCCTTCCAAGGATGGTCATAGGCTAAAAATAATATCGATATATAAAAGGGGCGTGACACCTCCCATGCAAAATGAATATTTGGTACTACATAATTTTGAAGGTATTCATGCTAGAACATTGAAATTCAGTAAGAAGTTATATGAGGTCAATTCCTAACACCACCAATAAAATATGGGGTGGGGGAGAAGGGGGCGTGGCACTTCCCATATAAATGGGATTTTTCATTCTGCATATCTCTGGATGTAGTATTGGTAGTATAATGAAAACTGGTAAGGAGCTATATGAGGTTAAGTCCTAACACCTCCAGTAAAATGTGGCATTGGGGAAAAGGGGGCGTGGCACCTTCCCTACAAATGGGATTTTTCAGAACTATGGCTGCCATCAAAGTTAGGTTTTTATAACAGCTAAAGTTTGACTACAGAGTTGTTTGGCTGTTATTCCTTTTGGATGTTTAATAATCTTCCGCCGTTAAAATTTTTTGTTAACTTGAGTCTATCCACATCTTCTATCAATATATATATAAAGTTAAAATTATGAATGTTTGTATGTAGGTATAAATCGGGTTGCGCCCTAAACGGATCGGTCGATCACAACTAAATTTGAATCACCCACTAGACACCTTCCAAAGATTGTCATAGGCTGAACATAACTTCAATATAAAAAAAGAGGGTGGCACCTACAATACAAATGGAATAATGAAAATTGGTAAGGAGCTATATGACGTTAAGTCCTAACAGCACCAGTAATAAATGGAATTAAAAAAAAACAAGTAAGGATGGGACTGTCTTCGGCTGTGCCGAAGACTTCATACCTTTCATGAATGGGGCTGAACAATAATCTTATCCCGTTCGTAATATCCAAATAATAGGATGTATAAGATAGGAAATATATAGTGAACAGATGCACATACCTAAACGATTTTTAAGATAAATATAAAATAAGAAATGGCAAAAATCCCCTTATCTGAACGATCGCTTGTATGGGATATATACTATATACAGCTCCGATCAAACTGATTTTTTCAGGATATCTTCTATGATATATTGGAATATATATCACCTAGCTTCACGTTTATACTTTCTAAATTGCGGCAGAAATTACCAAAATCGTCTTATCTGAACGATCGGTTGTATGGGAGATATATGTTATAGTGGTGCGATCCTACCGGATCCGACAAATGTCCAATATAATACAAAAATGCATCCTTGTGCCAAATTTCATTGAGATATCTCCTAATTTGAGGGACTAGTTTGCGTTCAAACAGACAGACGGACGGACAGACGGACATGGCTTATCAACTCAGTTCGTCGCCCTGATCAATTCGGTATACTTAATGGTGAGTCTATCTTCTATATTTCTCAACGTTACAAACATCGGATCAAAGTTAATATACCATTTCATGTTCATGAAAGGTATAAGAACAGGACAAATGGGACTTTCAGAACTATGGCTACCTTAAAAACTTAGGTTATTTCAGCACGTAAAGTTTGATTGCAGATTTGGGTTTGGCTGTCATTCCTTTAGTATTCTTTTATGTTATCTTTAGAGTTGGTATTTTTGGATACGCCTGGAGGAATCGGAAAAAACATTTCTGTTTAATTTGACTAATTGATGTAAGAGCAAAAAGAGAAATCACTTTGGCAGTTGCTTTCTCAGATACCGCGGATACCCTTTGTGTGGTGGACGTACAACTCCGCATTTAAATGACCACTGTCTGCAAACATCTGATACACCGACGTGGAACATAAGCAAACGGTCAGGTCAAAATGAGGGTGTGCGATGTGTGCCCCATGACTCATAAAGAGTCGCTGCAAGTTTCAGACCGAACCCTTAAGAATTTAAGGTGCAATGATCATCCCAAAGGTGATGCTTTCCTGTTACTTGCTGGAACAGCTGCAATTGAAGTAAATGCGTGCTTTTTCTATAGACGTTTTTACGTACAAAAATTTACTCTCTTTAGAAATATGAGAGGACATTTTGGCGGAAACACTTCAGCAGCAGCTTTTGCTAAACAACTTCTTGAAATTAATTATGGCAAAATTCCTATTTCTTCACTAACATATTTAATTTCTTTTCTTGCAAGTTTTTGGGAAATTATGACATCACCTGAATCTTTAATATCTAATGTTTCTTCCAAATATTGAATCTATCTTTACAAAATATAAATGGCTTTGAGAAAAGGCATTTTAGGCACCTTAAAATGAGGATGTTAATATCACTAGAACCAAGACAACTTATCACTCTATTAACACAGTCGTGGAAGAGTTCCAAGCTGTGCATATCCGATTAAGTTTATCAGCTCTTTTGAGCCATCAGAAATTTCTCCTCATCGATTGATCCCTAAAAAAGGGCGCATAATATGATAATATTTAAGCTTCGTTATTTCGATTCGCTTATGTAGTGGGACAGGGCTTTTCATCACAAAACGTTTACGGATGTTATTGAAACAATTCATTTTATCGGAAAATTTCGAAAACACAAAAGTTTAAAACCAACGGATATATTTGTCTTTTCAATGCCTAAAATTTCCTATCCCTATCAATGAAGCTCAAGGGCGGTCATTAGATGCGAATCAAGGGATTGATGAGCGCAATACAAACCTTTATGGCTTCAGAGCTTCTGCAACTCAATTGCCAACCTCACCTACGAGAGGAGAATCCTGTTACATATATGATTATATCATACAACAACAGTCATTAGCTGTAGCAGAAGTCCACCTTACCAACTCATGTTTTACCCATGGCCAGTTACGCGTAGCTTGCATATTTTTATAGAAACGTGGGGTAAAATCCACGGGCATAAGCTAGTTATAAATATTTCTTAAGAGTTCAACATATAAGTTGCCTTTGGATTTTGGGAATAATACTATAGTTTTTTTCGTTATCTGGAAAACATAAAAAAAGTTAAAAAAACGTTAGACGGCATATCGGGCCTTTTTTGGAAATATTTCGGGATCATTTGGGGACCCTTCCGGCATCATTTCGCGATGGGTTTCGGGATCCGTCCGGCATCCATTCGGGGTAATTTCAGGAATTTTTCTGGACTATTTCGGGATCATTTGCGTACTCTTCAGGGATCAATCCTAGATGGTTTCCGGGATCCGTCCTTGATCCCGCCGGGGTCCTATCGGAACTATTTCAGTATCACTTTAGGACTCTTCCGGTGTCATTTCTGGGTAGTTTTCGGATCCGTCCGGCATCCTGTACCTGAACCCTTCGGGATGATTTATGGATGGTTATTGGGATTTGTCCAGACGAAATGAATTTTGGTAATTCGTATAACTGTAATGTACGTAAGCGTGCCTTTCAGGTCAACAGCTCGTTTAGTTCTTTTTTTTTTACTCTATTACAAAAATAAAATACACCGACAACAATAATTTTTAAACAGATAACTTGATAAGCAGGCTAACGTGAATAGCCCATATATTTTATTTTCTGATTGCGGGCGGGGCCGCGGGTAAAGGCTATAATCATATTTATGACTTATGGCGTTTCAAGTGTTTTTGACTAATCAAATAGAATGTAGCGAGTTTTAAAAAACGCTTTTGGATAACAACAAAGATTCTACGTTAGTCAATAACAAATATATTTTGTTTACTGTTATGATTTGTTTTTTGTTTGGAAAAAAGTGTTTACACACTGACATATGGCTTTATAACAATAGTTTAATTAGTTCAAAATAAGAGTTTTTTGTTGCGTAAAATCAGTAAATGCCGTCAGATATGACTAGCAGTCCAATTATAAATATTTCTTAAGAGTTGAACTCTAAGTTGCCTTTGGATTTTGGGAATAGGTTAGGTTAGGTTAAACTGGCCGGTCCATGAGGACCTCACATAGACTGATTCAGTCCGTAGTGTTACCAGAAGTTTGTTTTAACGACCAAACTGAAAAACCCTATCAAAAACCAGGACCTATGTTATAATATAACTCCGTCCTCTTGGCAAATACTAGAAGCTTCCTAAGACTTAAGCCACTTGCTGCTTCTAGATCTGACAGCTGTATCACTCCTAATAGCTGGAGTCTTAGCCTGGCAAGTGCAGGGCACGAGCACAGAGCGTGTTCGATCGTTTCCTCCTCCAACCCGCACTTCCTACATCTGCTATCACTGACCAAGCCTAATTTAAAGGCACGTGACGCCAGAAGGCAGTGTCCAGTCAGAATACCCGTCATAAGTCTACAGTCTTCTCTTTTTAATGATAGAAGCAACAGTGTTAGTCTAAGGTTGTAAGACCTACACATAATCTTCGACACTTTACAGCCCCGCGCTTGAACCCACGCCTTTCCTGCTTGGTCGATCAAGTGCACCTCTCGCCTTCGCTTAATCTCGCTCAATTTAATTGGGGCATCTACGGAGCAAGCTTCAAGGGATGCGCCCTTTTTAGCTAGTTCGTCCGCTTTTTCATTCCCATCTATTCGCATATGCCCTGGGAACCAATATAAATGTATGCTTCTCCCTGTCCCGATTCTCTCCAGAGACTGCTTACACTCTAACATGCATTTAGATGCTGTGTTATGCGAGATTATTTCCTTAATTGCTGCTTGACTGTCAATATAAAAATTAACACGGTTGCAGCTTAAGCTATTCTCTTCCAGGGTTTATACTGCTTTGCTTACGGCTAATATTTCCGCTTGGAAAATGCTACAGTAATCCGGAAGCCTGTAGGATCTGCTTGTTTCCGGATCAGTGCAGTATACCGCAGACCCTACTCCTTCCACTACTTTGGAACCATCGGTGTACACATGTATCGCCTCGTCCGCCATTTGCGCACCCTTGCGCCAACCATCCTCTATTGTGGCCTTAAGATCTCCCTCGAAGCGCAGATAGGGAATCATGTAGTCTGTTCGTCTTGTGATTGATGACGTTATACTACTATGGCCATATGGTCGGCGCTCAAGCTGCCCCGAAGCACCGAGCCTGGTTGCGGTCGTTAACGCTTTGTTCTTTGCTATCAGGTCTACAGGTGGAATGTACAGAATGGCATACAGTGCAGCTGTCGGGGTTGTTTTCAGGGCTCCCGTGATGCTAAGCATCGATAGTCTGCAGATCCCCTCTAATTTTTTGAGGTATGTTTTTTTTTGTGTGGCTTTCCACCAAACAAGAACTCCATAGTATAGAATAGGGCTTACAATCGCTGTAGGAACCCAATGAGAAAGAGAGGGTGATAGGCCCCACGTACACCACAGCATTCTTTTACATGCATAGAGTACCGTTGAGGCCTTTTTGACCCTCTCCTCCGCGTTGAGCTTCCATGACACTCTAGGATGATTCCTAGATATTTTGTGCAATGTTTCTCCTGTAAGGTCACCCCTCCTAACTTAGGCTTGGTCCAATTTGGGACCTTGTACCTCTTTGTAAACAAGACCATATCCGTCTTCTCTGCATTGACTTTCAACCCGACATTAGATGCCCAGGTATGAATATCCCGAAGCGCCCGATCCATCAAAGAACCAATCGTTGGAAGGCACTTTCCACTTATGACAATTGCAACGTCATCTGCGTAAGCCGTAAGTTTTACGGGTCCCTCATCGAATTGCCTGAGCAGTTGGTTGATGACCAGCGTCCACAGCAGAGGTGATAGCACCCCTCCCTGCGGCGTGCCCCTGTCCACTGATTTCGTGGCCTCGTACAATCCCCATTGTGATGTAATCTTTCTGCAATTCAACATGCAGACGATCCATCTGATTAAGGCAGGATGTACTTTAATGTAATTAACACCATCCATAATCGCCCATTTTGCAACATTATTGAAAGCCCCGACAATTTCCAAGAAGACTCCTAGAGCATACTCCAGGGATTTCTCTATGCTTATTACCACCCTATGCAAAACGGTGTCTACCGACTTGCCTTTGGTGTACGCATGCTGTGTTGTGGATAGCAGCTTTTGATCCACGTTGGACTTTATGTACACATCTATCAGCCTCTCAAAGGTTTTGAGCATAAATGATGTTAAGCTAATGGGTCTATAGTCTTTGGGATACACGTGACCGATCTTCCCCGCCTTTGGTAGAAATGCTACACGAGCAGTTCTCCAAGAGTGCGGTACATGATGAAGTCTTATGCACCCATCGAATATTATTTTAAGCCATTCCACGACCGCCCCGCTTGAGACTTGTAGCATGGCCGGGAATATACCATCTGGGCCCGACGATTTAAGCTTAGAAAACGTCTTCGCTGCCCACTCGATCTTGGTATCGGTCACCCAGCCCGGCACTACTAGCTCCGTGATCGAAGTGTGAGTGATGTCTGCTGGCTCTTCTAAACTGTATCCCGATGGGAAATGTGTATCGAGAAGCACCTCAAGGGATTCCTCACTATTACGTGACCATTCCCCGTTCTCTTTCTTTATCATTCCCTAGACTATGCTTCCCTTTGCTAGGACTTTTTTCAACCGTGCTGTTTCGCTGGAGCACTCTATGTCCGTACAGAAACTTTTCCTGGTAATTTCACGATTGTAGATCCTCAGTAGATCCCTGTACTCGTCCCGACACTCGTCGCTTTCCGCGGTCTTTGCGAGCTTAAACATTTCTTTTACCTGTCTTCTTAGAAGACTCAGCTCATTGCTCCACCATGGCGGCTTTGCTTTTTCTCTGAATCTTCTTAGAGGGCAAGCTTTGTTATACGCAGTCATAAGCGTCCTTGTTAGGAATTCATTCGACTCCTCCAGTTCCTCTACATTAGCAACCTCTTTGGGTTGTTCCAGTTTTGTTTCTACATGTTTCCGGAATTTAGTCTAGTTCGTTGACCTAGGGTTTCTAAAGGTACCTCCCTTCTCTATCCTCTTTAGGGGGATGCTGAAACTGATATACGCATGGTCGGAGAAGGATGGTCTATCAAGAACCATCCAATCATACCTTGATATATCACGCTCGGAGCTCAATGTAATATCCAAAATATTGCTGGATGTTGGACCAATGTATGTAGGGACATTTCCCTTGTTGGCTATCTGTAAATTGGTTTGTAGGATGTAACAAAATAGAGATTCGCCTCTCTCGTTCGTATCTGCTCCTCCCCACGCATTGTGGTGCGCATTTGCATCTGCGCCTATGACCAACCGCCTTTTGCGCCCTTCCTCCTGTACTAGCCTTTTGCACTCCATCGGTGGAACCTCCGCAGCATGGGCCATGTAGCAGGACGTCAACGGCCACCGCTACGAGATCCTCAGTGGTGTAATTAGGCAGCATATATGAATGCAGCTGTTTCCTTACCATTACTACAGCTCGCAGCCGTCCTTCCGTTTACGCGTAGTAAACGCCAAACCCGCACACGCTAAGTCCAGAAACCTTTCCTCCCGATGAGAGCCACGGCTCCTGGATCAGCGCCACGTCAAACGAGCCCTCCTCAAGGGTTAGGAGGAGTTCGCTCGACGCCACTTTACTGTGTTGGAGGTTTATCTGTAGGACTCGCAGCACCATTGGGCTGTTTGTCCCCCTCCAGCACCTTCGCCTTGACGTCGTCGTCCTCCCCTTGCCCTTTTGGTTTAGAGTATTCGAGGCCCCCTTCAGCCTCTCGTGACTGCTGTGCCGGGCGTTCCTCTGTGCGAGTCACAGCACCATTTAGCGGTTGGTCCTCTTCTAGCACGTTCGTGGTGACGTCGGGGACCTCCACCTGTCTTTTTTCCTTAGGCTTTTGAGGTCCTTTTCGACTTCGCCCACCTCTAGCGTGTTAGGGTTTTTATCCTCGGGGCTTATTTTCCTGAGTCGCGTGCCAAAGGACATTTTGCCAAGCGGCGTGTACAAAATATCCTCCGCCTGCTTGTTTATTTGGAAGATGTAGAACTGATCATCCTCGGTAGGCCGAGATACAGTAAGTACCTTCCAATCCTGTGTCGGTATGTTCGGATTCTGATTATGCAGAAGTCGCAGTGTATCCTCCGACTTCACCACGCATGGTATCCATACCTTAACTTTTAGTACCGTGGGGATTTGCGCTTTATCCACCACCTCAAACCGCGCGTACGTGCCTTGCCTTTGGAGGTTTGGAACCACTTCCTCCAGCCATCGCACGCTCGCGATGTTGTCGCACGCTATCATCTTCACACCATTATACCATCCCCCCGAATCAAAGGTTGGAAGGGGCTTACTTGGTTGTTCCCGCATCATCTTAAGCATTAAGCTAATAAGCTCCCTTTCCATAGATCTCCACCATTCAGTAGTCATTTGTCCGAAAGGACTGCTACGATCAACCAGCGCCACAGTCAGTGACTGCTTTGCCACATCACTCATCTTCTCGGGAAAAGCAGGAGTCTTAGTGTTATCTCCCTTTGGCACCTCCGAGAAAGCCGGAGTCTTACCGTTAACTCCCTTTAGCGCCTCCGAGAAAGCTGGAGTCTTAGCGTTATCTCCCTTTGGCTTATCTTCTACTTCCGTAGTTGGAACTTCCCTCTGACTCGCAGCTTTCGAGGTAGTTGCTACCTCGCTATTGGGGCCCATCTGTCTTACAGCTTCGGGCCTACTTGTCTTGTCTATGCGACTGCCCTGCCTCGCGGCTCTAGGACTGGGTCCTTTCTGCCTCTTGAAAGCAAGCTTGTCGCCTTCCGCCGAACGTTGCCTCTTCATTCTGCCATTCGACGCTTCTTCCTCCTCGTACCGGTTGCAGAACCGAGGGTTTCTCGCAGCAAACCTTTAGCACTGCCTTCGATCTACTTCTACAGCTTCATGGGCCCATTCCAAGCGCTCGATCTCCACTTCTGTTGGGTCGACCACTGCTCCCAAGCGTTGTACAATTCTTAGTGCTGCACGGTACTGCGAGAGAGCTCTTTTACTTCCTCTGCTCCGTACCCTTCTCCACTCTTCTACTCCGTTTTCATTTGTGTGCTTCTCCAACACGGAGTTCATTGAATCAGCACTACTCTCGCTCCCCGAGTCCGACGCATCGCCTAATTCGTATTTGTCGTCCTTGGATTGCGACTCAGTCCTCCTCTTTACATCGTCCTTATTACAATCAGGTAGCGAGTCATTCATCTTGGTCGTACGACCACCTGCCCGACAAGGCGGTCTCAGCGTTCCAATATTATATACGGGGAAAGAGCCGTCCGCCATAGCAGCGCCCCTTACTGTGGTAAGGCCATAAATACTTCCAGAGGAGACCCGGTATCGGGAAGGCTCCGTTCGAATACAGCCGAATTTGTCCCCTGGCTGCAAATCGTCCAATAGGCACGGTCCGCATAATACCCTTGATTAGGGGGTTGGCAGTTCTTGGTCACCGACATCCCGCCGCCCTCCTATGAGGCGAAACGGCGTAGATGTCAGTCCTAAATGGCTCCGCCTCATAGTCGCGCGCTATGGAGTTCGGCTAAGCCCTCACACCAACGACAAGGTGCCTACCCTAGTGAGGGGGATTTTGGGAATAATACTGTAGTTTTTTTCGTTATCTGGAAAACATAAAAAAAGTTAAGAAAACGTTAGACGGCATTTCGGGACTTTTTTGGAACTATTTTGGTATCATTTTGTAGCCCTTCCAGGATCATTTAATAAACCTTCGAAACCGGTATTTCAGCACACATGCCTTTTTTAATTATGAGCTTTTATGGCCATGGATTTACTGGAAATTATTCTTTATGTTTTATCGTTCTATTCTTGAGTTTTTTAAATGAACACTGTAACGAACTGCTATAACTATATTATACTTTTTGTAATATTTTAACCAACTAAATACCCGAAAAAGCAACACTATTTTCATTTACAAAATTCTCTTTGGTTTTAGCCGGGATCCCGTCGGGGTTATTTTGGGACTTTTTCGCGACTATTCCGGTATCATTTGGGGATCCCGTGATAATTTAGGGACTATTTTGGGATCATTTGGGGACCCTTTCGGCATCATTTCGGGAGGGTTTTCGGGATCCGTCCTTGATCCCGCCGGGGTCAAATCGCGACTTTTTCGGGACTATTTCAGTATCACTTTAGGACTCTTCCGGTATCATTTCTGGGTAGTTTTCGGGATCCGTCCGGCATCCTGTCGGGGTAATTTCAGGACTTTTTCTCGACTATGTCAGTGTCATTTCGGGACTTTGACGGGATCATTTCTAGATGGTTTTCGGGATCCCTTCGGTATCCCGTCGGGATTATTTCGGGACTATTTCGGTATCATTTCGGGACCCTTCCGGGATAATTTCTGAATTATTTTCGGGACATGTCCGGGATCCCATCGGAGTTATTTCGGGACTATTTCGGGATAATTTGGGGACCCTCCCGGAATCATTAATGTATGGTGTTCGGGACCCAGTCAGCGGCATCATTTTTGGATAGTTTTCGGGATCTGTCCGGGATCCCCTCAGGGTCATGTCTGGACTATTTGGGGATGACTTGGGAACCCTTCGGGATGATTTCGGGATGGTTATTGGGATTTGTCCGGACGAAATGAATTTTGGTAATTCGAATAACTTTAATGTACGTAAGCGTGCCTTCAGGTTAACAGCTCGTTTAGTTCTTTTTTTAACTCTATTACAAAAATAAAATACACTGACAAAAATAATTTTTAAACAGATAACTTGATAAGCAGGCTAACGTGAATATCCCATATATTTATTCTCAGCTGAGCAGAGCTCACAGAGTATATTAACTTTGTTCGCATAACGGTAATCCGTAACGGCATAAACTAATCGAGATAGATATAGCCTTCTATATATCAAAATGATCTGGGCGAAAAAAGAAATTCATTTAGTCATGTCCGTCCTTCCGTAAACACGAGTAAATTTTGAGGTATCTTGATGAAATTTGGTATTTAGGTTTCTGGGCACTCATCTCAGATCGCTATTTAAAATGAACGAAATCGGACTACAACCACGCCCACTTTTTCGATATCGAAAATTTCGAAAAACTGAAAAAGTGCGATAATTCATTACCAAAGACGGATAAAGCAATGAAACTTGGTAGGTGCGTTGACCTTATGACGCAAAATAAAAAATTAGTAAAATTTTGGACAATGGGCGTGGCGCCGCCCACTTTTAAAAGAAGGTAATTTAAAAGTTTTGCAAGCTGTAATTTGGCAATCGTTGAAGATATCATGATGAAATTTGGCAGGCACGTTACTCCTATTACTATATATGTGCTAAATAAAAATTAGCAAAATCGGATGACGAACACGCCAACTTTAAAAAAAAAAAAATTTTTTTAAGTCAAATTTTAACAAAAAATTTAATATCTTTACAGTATATAAGGAAATTATGTCAACATTCAACTCCAGTAATGATATGGTACAACAAAATACAAAAATAAAAGAAAATTTTTAAATAGGCGTGGCCCCGCCCTTTTTAATTTAATTCGTCTAGAATACTTTTAAGACCATAAGTCGAACAAAAATTTACCAATCATTGTGAAATTTGGTAGGGGCATAGACTCTATGACGATAACTGTTTTCTGTGAAAATGGGCGAAATCGGTTGAAGCCACGCCCAATTTTTATACACAGCCGACGGTCTGTCCTTCAGCTCGGCCGTTAACACGATAACTTCTGCCATTTTTTAAATCACAGTAGCTCCGAAATTGTGTATCGGATTAATGAAATATGTGAACTAGGGCCAACGCATACTCACTAGATCCGTAAAATATTATTATTTTTTTATCGCTTGTGTTAATATAGTTTTAGATCCGTGATCGTATGTTACGATCCAAGCCCTGTTTGCGGGCGGGGCCGCGGGTAAAGGCTATAATCATATTTATGACTTATGGCGTTTCAAGTGTTTTTGACTAATTAAGGGCTTTGGACTAATGAAATAAAACGTAGTGAATTATAATTAACATTTTTGAATAACATCAAAGACTCCACGTAAGTCAATAGCAAATATATTTTGTTTACTATTATGATTTTTTTGTTTGTTAAGAAAGAAGGGTTTACACACTGACATATGGCTTTATAACAATAGTTTAATTAGTTCAATATAAGAGTTGTTTGCTGCATATAATCACTAAGTACCGTCAGATCTGAAAGTGGAAATTTTTTAGGCTAGTTTGATTACATTTATGACTTATGGCGTTTCAAGTGTTTTTGACTAATTAGGAGCTTTGACTAATCAAATAAAATTTAGCGAATTTTAAATAACACTTTTGGATAACAACAAAGATTCTACGTAAGTCAATAGGAAATATATTTTGTTTACTGTTATGATTTTTTTTGTTTGGAAAAAAGTGTTTACACACTGACATGTGGCTTAATAACAATAGTTCAATTAGTTACAAATAAGAGTTGTTTGCTGCGTAAAATCAGTAAATGCCGTCAGATATGACTAGCAGTCCAATTATAAATATTTCTTAAGAGTTGAACTATAAGTTGCCTTTGGATTTTGGGAATAATACTATAGTTTTTTTCGTTATCTGGAAAACATAAAAAAAGTTAAGAAAACGTTAGACGGAATTTCTGGACTTTTTTTTGAACTATTTGGGTATCATTTTGGAACCCTTCGAAACCGGTAGGTCAGCACACATGCCTTTTTTAATTGTGAGCTTTTGTGGCCATGGATTTGCTGGGAATTATTCATTAAGTTTTATCGTTCTATTTTTGAGTTTTTTTTTTTGTAATGAACCATGTAACGAACTGTTATAACTATATTTTACCTTTTTGTAATATTTTAACCAACTTAATACCCGAAAAATCAACACTATTTTCATCTACAAAATTCTCTTTGGTTTTAGCCAAGCATTAAATTTGACAATACCTGCTCATATACCTACGAACTATAAATACAGGACAAACGACAACAATGGATCAGAACGAAAATCGAAACTGATGATGGCACAACGCCGACCGGTTTGTCTGGAATACAAATTTGACAAGGGATGACGGAAAATCGTTCTAATATACGTCATTTATCCACCCTGTCGGAAAATCAACAAAACAAAATAAGCTAGCAATATTATTGTGGTAACTTATACCCTCGCCTTTATAGTAATGGAACACACCTATTGATGACAAAAGGCCATCACTAATATATATAAACATAGTGAGAGTTCACGCATATCCGCTAGCTAATTAACCTCGGCAATTATTCAATAAAAACGTGTGCTTTAAGATTAACCGAATTGTCAGTGTTTTCCTCACGCAAGAACGGCTACACGGATTTTGATGAAATGCGAAATTTTGTTCGAACATGGAATGGGGGGCTCCCACGACCCCTTCGAATAATTACTTTTTAATAATTTTTACACGTTATTACAAACTCAATGGGCCAAATAAGTCGGGGGCTTACAAAGTCAGCAGTGACACCCTCCGTCCCCGCACCCTTCCTTCCCACTTTTCACCTCTGGTGCAAAATCTATACATTGTTATAACTCAATATAAATTTTCTCCTAAATCAATAATTTTTGTATCTGGCTCATACGATCGAGATCTAAACAATTTTGGAAAAACGATCGGAGGTACACTCCATCTCCTTAGCTTCACCTTATTTGTAACCCCGTCAGGGTCATATCGAGCCCCTTCCGGGATCATTTCTGTATAGTTTTCGGGATCCGTCCGGCATCCCATCAGGGTTATTTTGGTACTTTTTTGTGATCATTTGGGTAGCCCTTAGGGATAATTTCTGTATGGCTTTCAGAATTTCTCCGGGATCCCATCGGGATTATTTCGGGACTTTTCGGGACTATTATAGTATCATTTTGGAACCTTTCCGGGATTATTTAAGGACCCTTCAAAACCGGTAGTTCCGCACACATGCCTTTTTAAATTATGAGCTTCTATGACCATGAATTTGATGCAAATTATTCGTAATAAATATTCGGTATGTTTTATCTTTACTATCTAACACAGCTTTTTCTCCAAATAATTGGTCATAATTGTTCAGCGGGTCCCACTAATTGGTCAGCCATAGAAAATTTTTTATGGCCATTTAAAGTTTTCCAAGGTAAAAACAATTTTCCTGTCTAGACACCCTGTATACATAGATTTTCCATAAAAATATGGTAATTAATTGGTCACTAATTGGCCTGCAGGTTTCGTTAATTGGTCAGCCATAAAACTTTTAAATTCGTTTTTTAAGTTTTTCTTGCTATCGAAAGTTGTATCGGCTAGGATGTTAGCATCCCATCGGTGGATATTCGATTCGAAAAGTATGCTAAATAATTGGTTCCTAATTCGTCATAATTGGTCAGCGGGTCCCACTATATGGGTTAGCCATAGAAAATTTGTTATGGCCATATAAAGTTTTCCAAGCTAAACACAATTTCCCTGTCTAAAAACTCTGTATACATACATTTTCCAAAAAATTATGCCAATTAATTGTTCGGCAGTGTTTAGGGGTGTAGCTCGTTTACCTGGCTGTGTTGGTTGCAGCGGTGATGGCAATAGCTCCGTTGATGGATGATGGGCGAATTCCGTTTTCTGCTAATCTGCGATGGCAGAGTGCGTTCCTAAAGTTTATGGTACTTGCAGCACACTAAATGTAGAGAATACTTCGCGAGCGAATATTGTTCAAACAAAAAAAGGCACTTTATGAATTAAAAAGGGAAACTAGGGTTTTAGCTTTAAAGAAACTGTTTCTTTTAATATAAAAAGATTTTACAAAATTTTTTAGCGTCACACGCGGGATGAGAAAAAACTCGAATATGTTATGCAACCTTACTAGTATACTTACTATGGGCTGACAAATGTTTTAAAGTTGTACCAAGTTTACCTGATGGCAAGAAGAAATTGGGCGGTGTCTGCCCGTATGCGTCTAGCTGTCCCGGAGCTTCAGCCACTTATGTGGATTCGTTAAACAAACAACCAACCAAACCATCAGTTGAGAAAAACCCAAGGCCTAACAAGAAAAATTTATACGCACACGTAAGGGTTGAGAGGAAATGATTTCATCACTTAAAATGACCATCGAATAAAATGTTAGCAAAAGTAACACAACACTTTGCATACACAACACTTTGCCTCGCGGTTCTACTGCCTATAACTTACCGCGCTTAACCCACCCAAATATAATAACAACAGCAATTGATTTCAGACCATTATAACAAATTAATTAGCAATCCATTTTATTTATATCTAAATAATCTCATTAGCTGTTAACAAAATGTATTTTAACATATTGTAACGAATTTAGGGGAATTCCTGCTTATTTTACACCTTCTGCTAACGTTCGTATCGCTAAACTGTTGAATAAAAAACACTCCAATATTCTGTATTTCAAAATGGTCTTTATTAAGAACCTGATTACTCAGCTTTCGCTGCTTTTATACTCTGTTGTCTCGTTCACAAATTTCTATACGTTTCTCCCTCTAGAATCTACTACTTGGTTACCAGATATATGCATGTATATTCGTAGTTCATAGCCTCTCGCATAACCATATGCGTGTGTATATATGTGAGTGCTACTTTGGTTGATGATTACATGGGTTTGTGAGTATTTCTCCGCTGCCTTGTATGTACATATGTGTATGCATAATTATTGATTTGTTTATGTACATACAAGTGAATGCTTAGTATCGGCTTAGAGATGATAGTATCCCTTAGTGTTGCTAATATTCTTCACAATATTGTAACGAATTTACTGCAATTCCGTTGAATAAATAACTCCAATATTCGATAATGCAAAATGGTCTTTATTAGACTACTTTCAAAATAACACTTCTATAGCTCGACAGATAGCGTGCTTAAATCAAACTGATTTCATTATCACTTGCACTGCTCCTCTTTTATACTACTCGGTTGCCTCATTATTATTTCTCTCAGTGTCTAGATTTTTCGCGATCTGATGCTTATTTACTTCTCCGTCTCTAATTACTGTGGGTACATGTGTTTGTGTATCTTGTCTTAAGCTAGTTGTGCTTGTTGTTGGCGTATGCATGTATGACGTTACGTACATGAAGTGTGGATGCATGTGCAGCGCTTTTTGCTCACATTATTGTTGTTGTTGAGTAGCATTTATTACTATCGGTATAGTGATCTCACGAGCCTACTAATTCGCCACAATATAAATGGTTGATTTCCGTACTAAATTTTTTGTACATACGGGGAACGATATGAAATCGGAACAATATGCAAAAAGGAATCTTACAAACTTACTAAAGAGTGCGTGATATTTAAAAAGGTGAAATATTATTAAGACAGAGAAATGAATCTTATTAAATATAAGGCATTTGATTGAAATTTCCGCGTTTTTCAGTGTATTTTACGAATTCAGTATTAGGAAATATTAATATCAAAGAATCTAAATACATTTCTAATACCAATTCGTTTCATAGATTCTCTCGTTTCTCTTACGATGCACTGATCATATTTAATGATCATTAACACGGTAGTTAAATAAAAAGATGTATGTACATAAGTATGCAAAGAAAAAAACAATGGTATGAAAATATAAAAATTTGATTATAAGCTTACGTGCATTTTGCAGGAACTCGATGAAGGCCTTCTACGATGCTTCTGCTTAGCTGAAAAATGGGACGTTAGCACATAGGTGAATTTTCTAATTAGAATTCGATCTTGCAATTGCTTCGAGTTGCAATTAGATTTTTATTTTCTTATTCCGATTGGAACGCCAATAAGACATTGGAAACTCTCTCTCAAATCACTTAAAAAATATCACTCTCCTCTTTTCTATCTTACCCATTTAATTATAATAAACCATATAATTTTTTCTAATGTTACTTTAATTTTCATGAGCCATGAGAATCAAACAAATTATAAAAATCCTTGTTAAGTTCAAAGGAAATTCATTGAAACTTTAATACAAATTTAATTTAGTAAAGTTATGTTGCCTACACTATATTTTTCTCTCTCTGTCATATTAAGTATAGACTTGTTTCTTTAACTTATTATACAGAAGTAAGTATAAATATTCGAATATTTATACTTTTATTCGAAAGATTTAATATTTTTACATATTTTTATACTCAGTTGAGCAGAGCTCACAGAGTATATTAACTTTGATTGGATAACGGTTGGTTGTACAGGTATAAAGGAATCGAGAAAAATTCGATTGAGCCATGTCCGTCCGTCCGTCCGTCCGTCTGTCCGTTAACACGATAACTTGAGTAAATTTTGAGGTATCTTGATGAAATTGGGTACGTAGGTTCCTGGGTACTCATCTCAGATCGCTATTTAAAATGAACGATATCGGACAATAACCACGCCTACTTTTTCGATATCGAAAATTTCGAAAAATCGAAAAAGTGCGATAATTCATTACCAAATACGGATTAAGCGATGAAACTTGGTAATTTAGTTGAACTTATGACGCAGAATAGAAAAATGGTAAAATTTTGGACAATGGGCGTGGCACCGCCCACTTTTAAAAGAAGGTAATTTAGAAGTTTTGCAAGCTGTTATTTGGCAGTCGTTGAAGATATCATAATGCAATTTGGCAGGAACTTTACTCTTATTACTATATGTCTGCTTACTAAAAATTAGCAAAATCAGAGAACGACCACGCCCACTTTTAAAAAAAAATTTTTTTTAATTCAAATTTTAAAAGAAAATTTAATATCTTTACAGTATATAAGTAAATTATGCCACCATTCAACTCCAGTAATGATATGGTGCAACAAAATAGGAAAATAAAAGGAAATTTCCAAATGGGCGTGGCTCCGCCCTTTTTCATTTAATTTGTCTAGGATACTTTTAATGCCATAAGTCGAAAAAAAATTTACCAATCCTTGTGAAATTTGGCAGAGGCTCAGATTTTAGGACGATAACTATTTTCTGTAAAAAGGGCGAAATCGGTTGAAGCCGCGCCCAGTTTTTATACACAGTCGACCGTCTGTCCTTCCGCTCGGCCTTTAACACGATAACTTGAGCAAAAATCAATATATCTTTACTAAACTCAGTTCACGTACTTATCTGAACTCACTTTGTATTGGTGTAAAAAATGGCCGAAATCCGACTATGACCACGCCCACTTGTTCGATATCGAAAATTACGAAAAATGAAAAAAATGCCATAATTATATACCAAATACGAAAACAGGGATGAAACATGGTAATTGGATTGGTTTATTGACGCAAAATATAACTTTAGAAAAAAACTTGGTAAAATGGGTGTGACACCTACCATATTAAGTAGAGAGAATGAAAAAGTTTTGCAGGGCGAAATCAAAAGCCCTTGGAATCTTGGAAGGAATACTGTTCGTGGTATTACATATATAAATAAATTAGCGGTATCCGACAGATGAAGTTCTGGATCACCCTAGTCCACATTTTGGTCGATATCTCGAAAACGCCTTCACATATACAAATAAGGGCCACTCCCTTTTAAAACCCTCATTAATACCTTTAATTTGATACCCATATCGTACAAAAAAATTCTAGAGTCACCCCTGGCCCACCTTTATGGCGATATCTCGAAAAGGCGTCCACATATAGAACTAAGGCTCACTCCTTTTTAAAATACTCATTAACACCTTTCATTTGATACCCATATCGTACAAAAAAATTCTAGAGTTACCCCTGGCCCACCTTTATGGCGATATCTCGAAAAGGCATCCACCTATGGAACTAAGGCTAAAATACTCATTAACACCTTTCATTTGATACCCATATCGTACAAACAAATTCTAGAGTCACCCCTGGTCCACCTTTATGGCGATATCTCGAAAAGGCGTCCACCTATAGAACTAAGGCCCACGCTCTTTTAAAATACTCATTAACACCTTTCGTTTGATACCCATATCGTACAAAAAAATTCTAGAGTTACCCCTGGCCCACCTTTATGGCGATATCTCGAAAAGGCATCCACCTATGGAACTAAGGCTAAAATACTCATTAACACCTTTCATTTGATACCCATATTGTACAAACGCATTCTAGAGTCACCCCTGGTCCACCTTTATGGCTATATCCCTAAATGGCGTCCACCTATAGAACTATGGCCCACTCCCTCATAAAATACTCTTTAATGCATTTCATTTGATACACATGTCATACAAACACATTCCAGGGTTTCCCTCGGTTCATTTTCCTACATGGTTATTTTCCCTTATGTTGCCACCATAGCTCTCAACTGAGTATGTAATGTTCGGTTACACCCGAACTTAACCTTCCTTACTTGTTATGTTAAAAATTGCTTTTCCGTATTTTTTTTCTCAACATTCTATATTATGAAATTTGTTTAACTTCAATTGTTCTATTTTTTTCTGGATTTTCGCCTAGAAAAAGTAATTGCAGTCAGACTATACCGCGACAAAACTAGTTCTGTACTAGAAGTTAAGAGGAATTTCTCGATTTCTCACGACTCTTGACTGCATTTACTTATGTCATCATGCACTTTCATTTTCATTGGCAGCCCTGTCCTCTCACTTCTATTATTATCTACTCATTCATTCTTTATATTCATTCTCTCTTTACTTTGTACTGAAATATTATTCCGAGCTTAAGTTGTCTCATTTTATGAAATGTAAAGGGAGGCATTCGTTACACTGAATTCAATAAAGTTGGTCATCCAAAACAGTCGTAGTGACACTTATGTATGTATATGCCTTTTTTTCTTAAATTTTGTTTAAAGGGTTTAAGTGTTAACTATTTTAACACTCAAAATTTCGTCACTGCAACCAAGCCTGCGAGTTTTCCGTGATGAAGTTGATGACGATGTAGCCCCAATCCTTGTTTTCATTGCGAGTCCCAATCCGAACATTGATTGCCATTTAAAGTCT
The DNA here is from genome assembly GCF_040869045.1 of Eurosta solidaginis. Lineage (NCBI taxonomy): Eukaryota > Metazoa > Arthropoda > Insecta > Diptera > Tephritidae > Eurosta > Eurosta solidaginis. The sequence goes on from NC_090322.1 coordinate 11,625,384, forward strand.
TATTGTTTTAATTAGATTGCGGTTTTACGCGTTTACCTTTTCGAAAAACCGAATTATTATTCCTCTAGGGAGGATTAGCGCACATTTAACTTTCCGCTTTACCTGCGGAATTTAATTCCGAACGATTTTTATACTTTTGGCCGATACTAAGACCATTGCGCGAGTATACGTTTAAAGCAAACTTTATCCAGCAAAAATTACTGATATTGGAAAATCTGTGTCTTATAAAGACACGAAAAAGGTGGCGTGATTTTAGAAGAGGATAGTTAGATAGAAATTATCATAATATATCTGCAGCTGTCACTAAATGAGTTTTTATTTGCCAAGATTTAGATTAACCCTTGCATTGCTTGATTCTGGTTGCCAGAGAGGTGAAGTATACGCAAGTGTTATACTGCGCACAATTTCATTAGTTATAATCCATGAGTATATAATGAGTATAAAATATAATGACTACGCGACAGTCCTCAACCATCGTCCCCGTCCTAGGCGCGTTCAGTGGCTAGAGCCTCTGCGATTTCTTGAAGCGTCCGTAACGCATCTCGTACTAAAAGCTCTGACACATTTCCCCTGAAGTTGGCAGTCTGTAGCCCTTGAGCAGTGCACCGAATGGTGCGTCGAGGGGTAGTAGATGCTGGCGGTGGTGCGTCGGTAGTGGGCGAGAACGAGGTCGCACGGAGGGGGCAGAGGGTACCTCAGGTGGTACTGCTTGGCGACCAGGCCGGGGTGCCTGGGTATGACGTGGGGTGCTCGGGGTTGCATCCCGTCGAGTCGTCGTGAATACAAACGCATTCACCGATTTTAGGCTCAGTTTGTGGGTTTTTCCATTTTTGCCGTTTCTGGAGATCTTTTAGGTAATCTTCTTTCCATCTTTTGCTACACTGGTGATAGATGCTTTTTACCCATTGCCAAAGGTTCATAAGGGACAAATCTGCATGATCCATTTCAGGGATGGCCAGGAGAGGACAGCCTCTGAGAAATTGACCGGAGGTGAGAGCAGTGAATTGAGAGGGGTCTTGGGATAGAGGCGAAATCGGGCGAGAGTTTTAGACGGCCTCTATCCTCACTAAGAGGGTGGTGAATTCCTCAAAAGTGAAATTATGAGTTCCTGCAGTACTTTCAAAATGATATTTAAAACTTTTTACTGCGGCCTCCCACAGACCACCCATATGGGGAGCACCGGGGGAATAAACTGCCAATTAATACCTTGAGTGGAGTATTTCTGTATAACTTCTCGTGAGTTTTCAGAGGCTTTTATGCGGAAAGTCAACACCGGTGATAGTAAAATGCGGAGCATAAGTGCATTGTTCCGGGGGAAACGCTGCCATGATTTGCGAGCGCATCTGCTGCTTATGGAGGGTACAGGTATTGCATTGGTGTATACATTTCTTTATAAGTGGTTTTGGCCGGGGGATATAGACTTCCTGCCTTAGGCATTATTGCAAGGGACGTGCCTGGGCGTGGAAATAGCTCATGCGGGAATTGAATATAGAGAGTCGGGAATCGCGATTTTTCAGGGAGGATGATATAGGGCTTCGTTTGTCTATCACCTTGGAGTTTTCTAAACATGCTTTTTTACGAGAAAAGGAGCGGGTTTGCGTGAAGGCTATACTCTTACATTTCGCTTTATGGAGATCATCGTACGAGAGAGTGGAGGACGCGGAGCGTGTGCCTCCTGTTCGATGACCCAGGTTGCGGATGAATTTTAGGACATATGCCATTACCCTAAGGGTTCGTGAAAAAGAAGAGAAAAGGTACAGAAAATCAGCTTCATCTTCAGTGGCGTGTAAAGCTTCGACTCGGCGTACCTCCGGTGTGTTGGTCTTTCGCATAATGCGTTTCGGCCAGATTTCCGGGGGCAAAGTCAGCCACTCAGGGAAATTCCACCATAACGGAGAACTAGCCAAGTCAATTGATTTACAGCCTCTAGTACCCATGTCCGCTGGGTTATCGCGAGAACCGACATGTCTCCATAAAGCATTTCCGACGAGATCCATTATTTCAGCGGTGCATTTAGATACAAAGGTCTTCCAAGTATGGGGGGATTTTCCAGCCATGCTATAACTATTCCCGAGTCAGACCACAGTGTTACTTTTGTAATAGAGATGTTGTGGTTTGACTGGACAGCGACTAGACGTGCCAAAAGAAGAGTCGCGTATAGTTCTAGCCTTGGCAGGCTGGAAGTACGAAGGGGGCAACTTGACCCATGAAAACCAAAAGATGAGAGGAGGTACTGGTATCGTGAGTGGTCCTAACATATATATTGGGGCAGTATGCCTTTTCCGATGCATAACAGAATCCATGCATTGCATCTTTCTGGTTGGGGTTATAGTCGACCCATCGTGCTATCTTAATTTTCGAGATACCGTACACATTTTTACTGAATTGAGTCCACTTTATAAGACGGAGGGGTTTCACTTGCTCGTCCCAGTCGGTTCCGTCTGTCCACAACTCTTAGAGGAGAATCTTTGTCTGAATCATTATCGGCGTAAGCCACCCTGCGGGGTCAAAAAGTTTAGCGACAGAGGAGAGGATCTGACGCTTTGTCCTAGCAGACAACAGGAGTATAGAGTCGACTGCGACGAATCCTGCTGAACCGAGCGCTTGGATGAGAGAAACTGTTCAGCCGTTTGCTTTCGTTCAATTTTTCATGGGAACCCGTTTTTCCATATGATCGAGGTGTGTCCATTTCGTTTGAAGTTCGTTGGTATGTTGGAAGTTGGGGAGCATCTTCATCAGCTTAGGTAATACTATTGCTTCCGCATTTATTTTTGTCTGCATATCGGCGGAAGCTCAGGTCAGGGAACACAGTTTATTTGAGGTTTGAACTAATTCCCCCCCCCCCCCCCATGCCAGAGATTTCAAATTTATACGGTTTATAAGGGAGTCTGATCCTGTCTTGGGCTCTTGTGGAAATAAAGCTTCTTTCAGATCCCTGATCTACGACAGCTCTAAGTTTAAAAATCTCCCCTCTATGTTCTACCGGGACGATAGCCGTGGGCAAAATTATTTTGCAATCGGTTTCTGCGCAGAACGATTGGACTTGGCTTTTCTGCGAGCAGGAAGGTCCTTCATCCAGATCTGCTTGATCAGGAGTTTTATCGGATGGATTAATGGGGTTTGTCGTTGTGCTTTAGGAGGTTGTCTTTTGCGCTCGGGAGGGTTGTCCCTTTGGCGTGGGTGAAGTGTCTTCATGAAGCACTAAGTTGTGCCGATCTCGACATTGATTGCAGGTTTGAGTGCTACGACAATCTTTCAACATGTGTGACTGGGAGAGACATATTGTTTTCTTCCTGTGGTCAGAGGTAGACAATTTATTAAATTTAAAACAATTTATTAAGGGATGAGGAGAGGTTTTGCACATTGAGCATTTGTACATTGTTCGATGCTCTGTTATGTGAGACTGAGTCTGAGCGGTTAATCTATATTGGAACGAATGTGGCTGTTGAGGTTTAAATAGCGGCCTAGTTTGAGGAGTGAATGGGCGCCATTGAACAACTCGTTCTACCACTTCGTATCGAGTTGTGAGGAACTGGTTCATTTGGGCCCAGTTGGGAAGTTCTCTTCTTGAAGTCATAAATTGCCCACAACGTGACTGTATTTCTGGGAGCTTCGAGGTAACCAGATAAATAAGTATCGGGTCCCAGTTACCTGTGGCGAGTATCTGAAGACAGTTGTTAACAGAGGATTGCAATTTTTGAATGTCTTCACTGTTCTCAAATATAATGGGCTTTAAATTCATCAGTGTCCGTATTTGGTTATCTACGAGAACACTTCTGTTTTCATATCGAGCTTTTAAGGCTTTCGTCGCTAAAGCGAAGTTTTGGTCAGTCAAGGGAAATTGCTTGACTATTTCAGTGCCTTTCTTTGGGTTTTGTATCTGAGGTAATACAATTTTTCCGCTTGGGAGAGTTTAGGGTGGTTAATGTAGACCGCTGTGCACATGTCACGAAGCGAGGGTCATTTTTCGTAACCACCATAAAATGTTTCGGTATCACAGGGAGGGATTTTTTAACCGGAGTTGTCAGATGGGCCTGTTGTCACGGTAGGGGGTGCGGGGATTTTCGCTTGGTTTATCAACTGAAGTTGGTCCTCAATCTGAGCCTTTGTTTCCTCATAAGTTATGAGGCGGGTCGTGTATTTTCTATGAGCAGATTTTGCAAATTTTTCGGGCATGTTCAGATCCTCGGTTTCTACCACTTTATCGAACGCTTTCGAGTTTTTAACGTGAGAGAAGACTCAGTTTTATATTGGAAGGACGTTGACTTAAACCGAGCACAATAGTCCATGAAAATATCCGTGTCGGTAATGAACTTTTTAGGGGCAGACGAGAACTTAAATTTTTTAACTCCTTGATGGTTGAAGCCACTTTGCCTTTGTTCATCGTCACTAATTTTTACTTTGTGTTCTAAGGCTCTTACCGTTGAGAATTAACAAAATTTAACTTATAGAGAAAACAAAATTTTTTAAGAGTATTTCTTTTAACTGGGTGTGAGGGAGTTAAGTTTAAATATTCACGTTAAATAGCAAGAGGGAATAATTAAAAAAAAAAACAAAAAAAAAATTTTTTAACGTATATTTTATTTGAGGGGGTGACCGAGCGATTCTGACCACTGTGCCGCCTTTCCATTATATTTAATACAGTAGTATCTAATTTAATTAACTATAGCTCTATTTCGTTGCTAACTATTACAATTAAAACACTAGCTAGCTTACCGAATTGCATGGAAAGCAACAATAAAAAGTAATCGAGTTGAGTTGGCTAAGCGGTTTCTATTGAAACCGCTTGGGTAATTGTCGACCTGACTAATAGTGTTGTGTAGTATTGCATATTCAAAAATAGGGCACTATTGTGATATAAAAAATCACTGTCCCGTTTTATTTACTGGGTTATCTCTCATCACAGCTACATATTTTTTAGTGAGTGCATACGCAGTTTGTTGCTAAACGAAAACTAACATCATAACCAAACAAAGAAAATTGATCTTCGGCTTTAACTGAATTCACTAAGTAGCATTATACTTAGATATTCTTTGTTATACTTATTTGTGTAAAGTGGGCGTATTGTTTAGTTTTTATAAAAAATTTAAACCTTTATTTAGCGTGCACTCGGCGGAAGTGTAGACGTACAGGGGCTAAACTAGTATGGGTATTTCCATAATATGCAAATTGTTGGTGAAGGGACATATATGTATGTGTATTAGCCTAGCGTTATATTTTGTATATAATCTCTTGGAAATAATTCATTAAGGCTAAAATGCGCAGACTACCTGCCGCTTACATATTCAAAACCGAATCTTGGGTTCAGATTCAGTTCAAAATATATGCTTTTGGTAAAATAACAAATAAATCTATATATGTATATGTATATAAATGAAATGAAATGTCCATGTTTTGGGGCCGATACGAGGCCAATTTTATTCGTTCTTTTTTCATATTATAGGGATCAAATAGGGGAAGGTCTTTAGCAAAAAAATTTTTTTTTAATTTCTAGGGTCTTGAGATATAGGTCAAAACGTGGACCCGGATAACCCTACGATATGTTTGTATAATATAGGTATCAAATGGAAGCTTCTGATGAGTACTTTAATATGGAGTACTTTTCGTACCCCTAAGTGAAAAGGGTCTCGAGATATAGGCCAAAGTGTAGACCCGGGTACCCCAAGAATGTGCTTATACAATATGGATATCAAATGAAAGCTGTTGATGAGTTCTTTAGCAGAGGGTAATTTTCATACATCTGCGTGACTAGGGTCTAGAGATATTTCCCAAAGCGTGGATCAGAATAACCTTAGGATGTGTTTTAACGTTATGGGTATTAAAGGGAAGCTGCTAATGAGTACTTCAATATGGGTATAAAAAGGAAGCTGTGCTGATGAGTGGTAATATTTCTCTGGGTGACGAGCGTTTCGAGATCATTTCATGTGTACAACATTTTTTCAATAAATATACGAATTTTTTGATTTGTGTCGTGCTGCTAAGTTGCAAATTTTTTTCGAAGGAGAGTAAACATAAACACCGAGGGTTGGACACTGTTTATGAGAGATGCTTCAGCACGCATACACAAACGCACCTTGAAAATGGCCAACGCATTTATTTTACTCCCGAAAATGCAGCGCTTAGAGCAACAAGTGCACCGTCTACAACTTGGACTGCCTTTTTTCATTTATGTCAATCGGACGATTTTGCAAGAACATTGCTATATGCAGAAGTGCCACAATATTTCACATGGGATAAATCCAGGAAAACATTTCAAAGGCGAAAACAAAGAAAACCAGTTCAAGGTTATCCTAATGTGTTCCCAACATATGCACTAGGACGCATTTATGCAGTTCATCCAAATAATGATGAGTGTTTTACTTGCGATTGTTGTTAATTAATGTTCGTGGCCCAACATCATTCCAAACTTTAAGAACAATTAATGGTGAATTGTGCGCTACATATCGTGAAGCATGTCAACAATTAAATTTGTTGGGGGATGATAAGCATTGGGAAGACACCCTTGCCGTTTCAGTCCACATCAAATACGAACATTATTTTCAATAATAATTGCAATGTGCTCCCCATCTAGTCCATTGGAATTATGGAATAATTTCAGAGATTATATGGCAGATGATATTTTAAACCAAATGCGTCGAAATACTGCAAATATTTTGAGTTGGAATTCACATTGGAAATTTACAATGAAGCATCAATAAGGATTGACGACATTAGTTTGTCGATGTCAAACAAATCGTTAGTACAATTGGCCATGCCAGCAGCAAATCGTCCAATGCATGATATGTTCAATCGAGAACTGGAGCGTGAATACCATTATGATTGTAATGAACTAAACACATTTGTAACATCAAATTTAACGAAATTGAATGACCAACAGCAACATGTTGATATACAATCATGAATAATGTTAGCCATGGAACTGGTGGATTGTTTTTCTTGGATGCTCCTGGAGGAATAGGCAAGACCTTTGATTTCATTGATATTAGCAACATTTCGATCAGATAATAACGTTGCATTGGCACTCGCTTCTTCCGGAATTGCGGCTACATTACAGGAAGGCGGTCGCACAGCACATTCTGCATTAAAGTTGCCTTTGAATATGCAGGTAAATGAAACACCAACATGTAATATTTCGAAAACATCTGGAATGGCAAAATTTCTTAAAGTATGTAAGCTCATCGTATAGGACGAGTGTACTATGGCACACAAGAAATCATTGGAAACACTAGAACTTTGAAAGATTTACGAGGAAGCCAAACAGTCTTTGGAAGTGCCATGATTTTATTGGCTGGAGATTTCAGGCAAACGTAACCTGTGATCCCAAAACCCACGACTGCAGATGAAATCAATGCATGTTTAAAATCATCGTATTTATGGAGACATGTATACACGCTTACACTTACTACAAACGTACGTGTTCAACTACAAAACGATCCGTCAGCAGCTGAATTTTCACAGCAATTACTGAAAATCGGAAATGGCCAAATGTCTGTCGATCCATCAGGAATGATTTCATTGCCTAACAATTTTTGCACTTTTGCACAGTCTAAAGAGGCATTGATACAGAGTGTATTTCCAAACATAGTTCAACATTACAAAAAATAAGATTGGCTCAGCGAAAAAGCAATTTTAGCTGGGAAAAATAAGGACGTCAATGGTATAAAAGCAGCTATTCTGGATCAAATATCATAGTAGCATATACGTCAGTGGACACTATTACAGATCAACATGATGTCGTAAATTATCCAACTGAATTCTTAAACTCACTCGATTTGCCAAGCCTACCACCTCATAATTTACGATTAAAAATTGGAGCACCGATTATTATGCTGCGCAACATTAATGTGCCACGACTTTGCAACGGTACCAGACTCGCTGTGAAGAAGCTAATGGTTAGCGTTATCGAAGCAATAATTTTGAAAGGGAAGTACAAAGAGAAGACGTTCTGATACGCAGAAGTCCACTGATTCCGACGGATTTACCATTCGATTTCAAACGGTTGCAGTTCCCTATTCGTTTGCTTTCGCTATGACAATTAATAAGGCGCAAGGACAGTCTCTACAAATGTGCGGTATTAATTTAGAATACCCAATTTTTTCTTATGGACAATTGTATGTAGCTTGCTCACGAGTAGGCAAACCATCGTCATTATTCACTTACGCGAAAGATGGAAAAACGAAAAACGTTGTCTACCCAAAAGTGTTACAATAAAGTTCGAATGAAATTGTATCAAAGAATTTGCTTTGTTTCGTATTAATTTTATTCTCTTTCAGCAAAACATTGAATTTATCACCTAGCGAAGCGGGCAAGGGTACGCTAGTTATTTATAAATTTTGCACAACCAAAAGATTCTAGCTTTACGGCAAAAAAGTTTCGCATAATATAATGAAGAATGTACTAAAATCGGTTATTATTAATAATTATTATTTCCTTATAGATATACAGATACATAAGTATGTACGGGTACTAACGTTGTTGCTACTGTAGTGATACTAGGTAATAACATAACAAAAACCTAACCTACTCATTTAACGCAAAGAAAACATGTAAATGTCCTTACCGCACCCATTCACAATTTTCCCCAAACAAATGTGCAGTTTTATTATTATACTCAGTTGAGCAGAGCTCACAGAGTATATTAACTTTGATTGGATAACGGTTGGTTGTACAGGTATAAAGGAATCGAGAGAGATATAGACTTCCATATATCAAAATAATCAGGATCGAAAAAAAATTTGATTAAGCCATGTCCGTCTGTCCGTTAACACGATAACTTGAGTAAATTTTTAGATATGTTGACAAAATTTGGTATGTAGATTCCTGGGGGCTCATCTCAGGTCGCTATTTAAAATGAACGATATCGGACTATAACCACGCCCACTTTTTCGATATCGAAAATTTCGAAAAATCGAAAAATTGCAATAATTCATTACCAAAGAGGGATAGAGCGATGAAACTTAGTAGGTGCGTTGAGCTTATGACGCAGAATAGAAAATAGGTAAAATTTTGGACAATGGGCGTGGCACCGCCCACTTTTAAAAGAAGGTAATTTAGAAGTTTTGCAAGCTGTAATTTGGCAGTCGTTGAAGATATCATGATGAAATTTGGCAGGAGCGTTACTCCTATTACTATATGTATGCTTAAAAAAATTAGCAAAATCGGAGAACGACCACGCCCACTTAAAAATTTTTTTTTTTAAGTGAAATTTTTACAAAAAATTTAATATCTTTACAGTATATAAGTAAATTATGTCAACATTCAACTCCAGTAATGATATGGTGCAACAAAATACAAAAATAAAAGAAAATTTCAAAATGGGCGTGGCTCCGCCCTTTTTTATTTGATTTGTCTAGGATACATTTAATGCCATAAGTCGAACAAAAATTTACCAATCCTTGTGAAATTTGGTAGCGACTTAGACTCTAGGACGATAAATGTTTTCTGTGAAAAAGGGCCAAATCGGTTGAAGCCACGCCCAGTTTTTATACACAGTCGACCGTCTGTCCTTCCGCTGGGCCATTAACACGATAACTTGAGCAAAAATCGATATATCTTTACTAAACTCAGTTCACATAATTACCTGTACTCAGTTTCTATTGGTATAAAAAATGGCCGAAATCTGACTATGACCACGCCCACTTTTTCGATATCGAAAATTACGAAAAATGAAAAAAGTGCCATAATTCTATACCAAATACGAAAAAAGGGTTGAAACATGGTAATTAGATTAGTTTATTGACGCAAAATATAACTTTAGAAAAAAACTTTGTAAAATAGGTGTGACACCTACCATATTAAGTAAAAGAAAATGAAAAAGTTCTGCAGGGCGAAATCAAAAGCCCTTGGAATCATGGCAGGATTACTGTTCGTGGTATTACATATATAAATAAATTAGCGGTACCCGACACATGATGTTCTGGGTCACCCTGGTCCACATTTTGGTCGATATCTCGAAAACACCTTCACATATACAACTACCACCACTCCCTTTTAAAATTCGTATTAATACCTTTAATTTGACACCCATATTGTACAAACACATTATAGAGTCACCCCTGGTCCACCTTTATGGCGATATATCGAAAAAGCGTCCACCTATAGAACTAAGGCCCACTCCCTTTTAAAATACTCATTATCACCTTTCGTTTGATACCCATAATATATAAACGCATTCTAGAGTCAACCCTGGTCCACCTTTATAACGATATCCCGAAAAGGCGTCCACCTATAGAATTAAGGCCCACTCCCTTTTAAAATACTCGCTAACACCTTTCATTTGATACCCATATCGTAAAAAATTCTAAAGTCACCCCTGGTCCACCTTTATGGCGATATCTCGAAAAGGCGTCCACCTATAGAACTAAGGCCCACTCCCTTTAAAAAAAAACATTATCACCTTTCATTTGATACCCATATCGTACAAATTAATTCTAGAGTCACCCCTGGTCCACCTTTATGACAATATCTCGAAAAGGCGTCCACCCATAGAACTAAGGCCCACCCACTTTTAAAATACTCATTAACACCTTTCATTTGATACCCATATCGTACAAATTAATTCTAGAGTCACCCCTGGTCCACCTTTATGGCAATATCTCGAAAAGGCGTCCACCCATAGAACTAAGGCCCACCCACTTTTAAAATACTCATTAACACCTTTCATTTGATACCCATATCGTACAAATTAATTCTAGAGTCACCCCTGGTCCACCTTTATGGCAATATCTCGAAAAGGCGTCCACCCATAGAACTAAGGCCCACCCACTTTTAAAATACTCATTAACACCTTTCATTTGATACCCATATCGTACAAATTAATTCTAGAGTCACCCCTGGTCCACCTTTATGGCAATATCTCGAAAAGGCGTCCACCCATAGAACTAAGGCCCACCCACTTTTAAAATACTCATTAACACCTTTCATTTGATACCCATATCGTACAAATTAATTCTAGAGTCACCCTGGTCCACCTTTATGGCAATATCTCGAAAAGGCGTCCACCCATAGAACTAAGGCCCACTCCCTTTTAAAATACTCATTATCACCTTTCGTTTGATACCCATATCGTATAAACGCATTCTAGGGTCAACCCTGGTCCACCTTTATAACGATATCCCGAAAAGGCGTCCACCTATAGAACTAAGGCCTACTCCCTTTTAAAATACTCATTAACACCTTTCATTTGATACCCATATCGTATAAACGCATTCTAGGGTCAACCCTGGTCCACCTTTATAACGATATCTCGAAAAGGCGTCCACCTATAGAACTAAGGCCTACTCCCTTTTAAAATACTCATTAACACCTTTCATTTGATACCCATATCGTACAAACAAATTCTAGAGTCGCCCCTGGTCCACCTTTATGGCAATATCTCGAAAAGGCGTCAACCCATATAACTAAGGCCCACTCCCTTTTAAAACACTCATTAACACCTTTCGTTTGATACCCTTATTGTACAAACGCATTCTAGAGTCACCCCTGGTCAACCTTTAAATCGATATACCGAAAAGGCGCCCACCTATAGAACTAAGGCCCACTCCGTTCTAAAATACTCATTAACACCTTTCATTTGATACCCATATCGTACAAACAAATTCTAGAGTCAGCCCTGGTCCACCTTTATGGCGATATCTCGAAAAGGTGTCCACCTATAGAATTATGGCCCACTCCTTCTTAAAATACTCTTTAATACCTGCCATATACGCATGTCATACAAAGACATTCCAGGGTTACCCGAGGTTCATTTTCCTACATGGTGATTTCCCCTTATTTTGTCTCCATAGCTCTCAACTGAGTATATAATGTTCGGTTACATCCGAACTTAGCCTTCCTTACTCGTTTTAATTTTAAAATAGCCAAAATATTCAAAAGTTGTCTACCACATAATGCTGTTATCTTTTCACCTTATAGATCATGTCGGATTCAGGCACAAACTCAATTCAGCTAGTGTGCAATCAAAACAAAATTTTCGTCAAATGTGATTTCTATTTATTTGCCTCATTAAGGAATTGAATAGTGCACAAGATGGGATGACCTTATTATGCAGTTTCCCAATGTGCGGTTGAGCATGATAAGAGTATTTTTCGTAAACTACCCAAGTACACAGGTAGTTGCATTAGTCGCTCAGTTTTACTGCTACAAGCACAATAACGGCATTTAGACAATCGATCTCGCGACACAAGTATACAACCTTTTATATATGTAGTAGTGTGCCTAAGTTTGATGCTTATTATAGCGTTCATTATTATGTGCGGAAAAACAGCCTTTCTATCACATTGAGGATTGTCAATCTTGCGAAATAATTGTATGTATCCATATATGGGTCATTATTTTACAAATCGTACGGATTTGTAGAAAAAAATTTCACTTTTTTAAAAGACACCAAATTTATTTGTTGGAATCTTTTCGCAATTTAAGTCAACACATATAACAGGATTTCCTCGAAAAAAATAAAAATAAAATAAAAATTGTTTCAGAGATCTGCACGTGCTCAGATTCGATGGGTAAGCAAACTTGCCCACATTCATAATGCTATATCTTTGGTTCCACTCGTTGTATCTTATTCATTTTTGTTTTATTTTGAAGGTAATATTATTTACTTTATACCTGCGTTAAAAAAATATTTAATTTTATAAAATCAAAATGAATAAAAAATGAATTTTTTAAATAATTATTACATACTGTTTTCCCCCACGAATATTTTCGTAAAAATATATATAATATGTGATACACTTTCATCTAAAACCCCTTTTTATTTTAAGTTGGACAATTTTGTGGTTAAAAAGATATTAACTCATTTCTGACCTGACCTCGAACAACTTGCAAACGTTTTCAATCCTACTCAAAAAAAGATTCTACTTGGCTCCATTTACTTCCGAGGAGATTTATCTGAACATTCCTTCTTTTTTGTGCTGCCTTTGAATTTTGACAACAAAGTTTGAATTTTGTCAGCAAACGGCAGGTACTAGAGAAATGCATACTTACTAATTCCATTGCAGAGATACACTCGAAATATTTACCAAACCAGACCGAGGAGCGAGCCCGCATAGAAAATGTTTTACTTATTGATACTAGAGAAGAATTGCAAAGTTTACAAACGACAATGGTTACTAGGACATATTTCTGAATTTCACTTCTTCATCAGCCAGCTTCTTGGAGGCTGAGTATTGAACTCGAAATCTCCAACACTCATACTTTATACTACTGTAAAGGCGGATGCCTTTAAACACTCAGCCATATGAAGATCATGCTGCTCGCTTTGCAATTGGTCTCTAAGTATTGCCTTTTTGTTGCTATTCCTTTACTCACCATTTAGGTACATACTTATTATATATGGGGTATTCCATCCCATTTCGACCAATTTTGAACCCGACCCCTTTAGAATTGGCTGAAAGTTTTTCTTCTTTTTCTAGCTTACGAAAGACGTTTTTCAGAATTTTTTCAAATTTTTTCATCCAACTCAAAAAAAGTTATGAATTTTTAAAAAACACCGTTTTTGTTTTCAAAATGCTATAACTTTTTCAAAAATTGACCGTTTGGGATCTTTTTTTTTAATGTGTTTTTAAATGTACTTTTCGGAAAAAATACAAAAAAATTTTTAAAGTTTTTTTTTTATTTTTCAGTTTTTCGAGATTTTTCGACTTTCGCCATTTTTTTTTTTTTCTCATAAAAAACTTCACTCAAGCCTGCAATCATCCCCACTAATCCCGGAGTGGGCCGATTTTTTTTATATTTTTTTTTATTTAATTGAAAAAAAAATTTCAAAAATAAATATTTTTTTTTATCAATTTTATTTATATATTATGGTAATCTACGATTAAAATAACCAGGATTAATGACTGACACAGTATGTAAGTTTTCTAAAAATAATGTAACATATATAAAGAAAAGAATACTTAAAAATCATTTTCTTACATTTTTTTGTTATATAAATAAAATTGATAAAAAAAAAAAATTTATTTTTGAAAATATTTTTTTCAATTAAATAAAAAAATATATAAAAAAAAATCGGCCCACTCCGGGATTAGTGGGGATGATTGTAGAATTGATTGAAGTTTTTTATGAGGAAAAAAAAATGGCGATATTCGAAAAATCTCGAAAAACTGATAAATTTAAAAAAAAACTTTAAAAATTTTTTTGTATTTTTTCCGAAAAGTACATTTAAAAACAAATTTAAAAAAAAGGATCCCAAACGGTAAATTTTTGAAAAAGTTATAGCATTTTCAAAACAAAAACGGTGTTTTTTTAAATTCATAACTTTTTTTGAGCTGGATGAAAAAATTTTAAAAAATTCTGAAAAACCTCTTTCGTAAGCTAGAAAAATTAGAAAAACGTTCAGCCAATTATAAAGGGGTCGGGTTCAAAATTGGTCGAAATGGGATGGAATACCCCATATGCTTTTTAATCCTAATTGTGTGGAATAATTATAGGCGCGCTCCAAGAGCTTTGTAACATTGGGTGTATAGCATTGCTTTTATAATCAGTACTTCCACTGTTCACTATTATATCAATATTATTATCTGTATTTAATTAGCGATACATGCTCATATTGCTTTATACAATTGTTTTTGGTTTTGATATTAGAGAAGAATTACAAAGTTTACAAACAGCGCTGGTTACTAGGAAGTTTCTGAATTTCACTTCTTCATCAGCTATCTTCTCGGGGAGCTGAGTATTGAATATATATTAAATACAGATGAAAATGTTTTACAATTAAACGAATTCTTATTAATTTTGTATGTGGGCGGAGCACGCTACCACCGCACCACGGCGGCCTACTAAGCTACTGCAATTTTCTAAATTAAAATCCATCAGCAACGAAGCTCTACTAAGTCCTCAAAAATTATCGCACAAACATATTTCCTACACAAAAACTTCAAATGCCAGCAAATCCCTTTTATACATATGCCAATGCAATTTCCAAACAAAAGCTCAGACACAAAATGTTATTGATGCGCGGCTGTTAGCGACGTCAGAAATTATTTGGCAGCAAATCCATTACAAATACAACAAAAGCGTCACAATCGATATTCTATGCGTTGAGGTATTACACAGCAAAAGACATTCATTTGTTGTGTTGTTGTTATTACTATTGGCGTGTATTAGCGTGTAAATGCATCCGTCCGCTCAGGAAAATCCGCACATATGAGGCAGGAAAAACAAAAATAACAAAAAAAGTGTGTGTAAAAAAGGTAAAATGCAATAAAAAGGAATTACGAAGCATATACCATACAAAGTGGTTGTTGTACAATATGTTATTGCTGTCTTTGTTGTTGTTGTTATGCTTTGTTACAATTGTTAAATCGCTTGTTTTGTTTGAATGCCACACGATAATGCAAAGTCTACATCTTACTTTGGCTAGAAAAGTTAGAAAGCAACAACAAAAATAAAAGAAGGAAAAACAAACTTTGCGAAAATTTCACAAAACAATTGAGCTCACATGTGTACGCGTAAATACGGAAATTGCTGTAAAAAAAGAAGTTTCAGTGGCGATAGCAAACAAAAGTTGCAGATTAAATTGTAGCAGGTGCACGCATGACGCTTACTTTACAAACACAACAATAGCAACAATGTGCACGTGTTAAAGGATCGCCTGCATTTCTACATTTCACGCTGTACCCATTTTAGTATATTCTTTGCTCATTCACATGTTGTTTTATTGCATACTTCTAGGGGCAAACCAAATATACCAATATTTGCTTTTCACACAATACCAATAACAAAAATGAAAATATGCTCGTGTGTGTGTGAAAAAAATAACAGCAATCGTCTATAGCACAACGCAGCTGCTCTTTTGCTTACTTCTATTAAAAACAAGTAAGGAAGGTTAAGTTCGGGTGTAACCGAACATTACATACTCAGTTGAGAGCTATGGTGACAACATAAAGGAAAAAAACCATGTAGGAAAATGAACCGAGGGAAACCCTGGAATGTGTTTGTATGACATGTGTATCAAATGAAAGGCATTAAAGAGTATTTTATGAGGGAGTGGGCCATAGTTCTATAGATGGATGCCATTTAGGGATATATCCATAAAGGTGGATCAGGGTTGACTCTAGAATGCGTTTGTACGATATGGGTATCAAATGAAAGGTGTTAATGAGTATTTTAAAATGGAGTAATCCTTAGTTCTATAGGTGGATGCCGTTTCGAAATAACGCCATAAAGGTGGACCAGGGGTGACTCTAGAATGTGTTTGTACGATATGGGTATCAAATTAAAGGTATTAATGCGGGTTTTAAAAGGGAGTGGTGCTTGTTGTATAGGTGGTCGCCTTTTCGAGATATCACCATAAAGGTGGACCAGGGGTGACTCTAGAATGCGTTTGTACTATATGGGTATCAAATGAAAGGTGTTAATGAGTATTTTAAAAGGGAGTAATCCTTAGTTCCATAGGTGGACGCCGTTTCGATATATCGCCATAAAGGTGGACCAGGGGTGACCCTAGAATTTGTTTGTACAATATGGGTATCAAAAGAAAGGTGTTAATGAGTATTTTAAAAGGGAGTAATCCTTAGTTCCATAGGTGGACGCCGTTTCGAGATATCGCCATAAAGGTGGACCAGGGGTGACCCTAGAATTTGTTTGTACAATATGGGTATCAAAAGAAAGGTGTTAATGAGTATTTTAAAAGGGAGTAATCCTTAGTTCCATAGGTGGACGCCGTTTCGAGATATCGTCATAAAGGTGGGCCAGGGGTGACTCTAGAATTCGTTTGTGCAATATGGGTATCAAACGAAAGGAGTTAATGAGTATTTTAAAAGGGAGTGGGCCTTAAATTTATAGGTGGACGCCTTTTCGAGGTATCGCAATAAAGGTGGACCAGGGGTGACTCTAGACTTTGTTTGTACGATATGGGTATCAAATGAAAGGCTTTAGTGAGTATTTTTAAAAGGGAGTGGGCCTTCGTTCTATAGGTGTTCGCCTTTTCGAGATATCGCCATAAAGGTGGACCAGGGGTGACTTTAGAATATGTTTGTACGATATGGGTATCAAATGAAAGGTGTAAATGAGTATTTTAAAAGGGCGTGGGACATAGTTCTATAGGTGGACGCCTTTTCGAGATATCGCCATAAAGGTGGACCAGGGGTGACTTTAGAATATGTTTGTACGATATGGGTATCAAATGAAAGGTGTAAATGAGTATTTTAAAAAGGAGTGGGCCTTAGTTCTATATGTGGACGCCTTTTCGAGATATCGCCATAAAGGTGGACCAGGGGTGACTCTAGACTTCGTTTGTACGATATGGGTATCAAATGAAAGGCTTTAGTGAGTATTTTTAAAAGGGAGTGGGCCTTCGTTCTATAGGTGTTCGCCTTTTCGAGATATCGCCATAAAGGTGGACCAGGGGTGACTTTAGAATATGTTTGTACGATATGGGTATCAAATGAAAGGTGTAAATTAGTATTTTAAAAAGGAGTGGGCCTTTGTTCTATATGTGAACGCCTTTTCGAGATATCGCCATAAAGGTGGACCAGGGGTGACTCTAGAATGAGTTTGTACGATATGGGTATCAAATTAAAGGTATTAAAGAGAGTTTTAAAAGGTAGTGGTGGTAGTTGTATATGTGAAGGCGTTTTCCAGATATCGACCAAAATGTGGACCAGGGTGACCCAGAACATCATCTGTTGGATACCGCTAATTTATTTATATATGTAATACCTGCCAAGATTTTAAGGGTTTTTTATTTCGCCCTGCAGAACTTTTTCATTTTCTTCTACCTAATATGGTAGGTGTCACAACCATTTTATAAAGTTTTTTCTAAAGTTATATTTCGCTTCAATAAAACAGTCCAATTACCTTACCATGTTTCACCCCTTTTTTCGTATTTGGTATAGAATTATGGCATTTTTTTCATTTTTCGTAATTTTCGATATCGAAAAAGTGGGCGTGGTCATAGTCGGATTTCGTTCATTTTTCATACCAAGATAAAATGAGTTCAAGTAAGCACGTGAACTAAGTTTAGTAAAGATATATCGATTTTTGCTCAAGTCATCGTGTTAACGGCCATGTGGAAGGACAGACGGACGACTGTGTATAAAAACTGGGCGTGGCATCAACCGATTTCGCCCATTTTCACACAAAAGAGTTATAAAAAAAAAAACAGTAAAAAATTATAATATGCATTGATACCTAATAGCTAAAGAAAGTATATGCATAATAATAGAAAAAAGTTAAATTAAATATCAAAATGTAAAAGCAAAAGTATTTGGGACTTGAAAACATCCCTCGACTGAGAGAAATCAATATTTAGCTATCTCGAAAGTTTATTGAATTCTGCTAGAGAGCGAAGAATAGGATCGAAAAGGACATAGTTCATTCTGAAAGAGGCCACATAAAAAGGTAGGGAAAAACGAAGTGATCTACTGGGCACATTGAACGTGATTATCCCGAGCAGGTCGGGGCAGTTTACCAAACCTGCCACGAGATCAAACACGAACATAAGCCCGTGCAGGGTTCTTCTAGAGTGCAGGGGTTGTATGTTAATCAACGTACACCGAGACACATAAGAAGGCAGCGGATCCACGAAATGAAGAGATCCAAGCCCAAACCGAACAAATTTCCTTTGAACCCTTTCAATTCTAGCCGCATGACAGCTGTAAATAGGGTTCCAAATAATAGAAGCATACTCGAGCTTTGAGCGAACTAAGGAAATATATAAAGTCTCTTGGTATAGGGATCCTTAAAGTCCTTAGCATAACGACGCAGGAAAGCAATTTTTCTATAAGCTTTTGGAAGAACATAACAGATATGATTAACAAAAGAAAAATTAGTATCAAATACAACACCAAGATCAACAAATTCGTTGACTGCATTCAAGAGTGCTTTCTAAATAGAAATGTGAAAAAAAATTATTACTAGACTTCGAGAAAGACACGTGAAATATTTTTTAACGTTTAGGTAGAGCATGTTAGTATTACACCAGTCAACTAGATTATTCAGCTCACGCTGCAAAAGGAAAACATCTGATGGACTATTAATCCTACGAAAGATTTTCAGGTCATCAGCAAAAAGTAGAAAATTGCAAAACTGAAAGCATGTCATTGATAAAGAGAACGAACAAGAGCGGCCCAATGATACTACCCTGAGGAACCCCAGAGGTTGCCACAAAAGTGTGTGACTTACAATTCTCAATATCAACAAAAAGGGATCTATTAGACAGATAAGACTTCAAACAACTCAAGAATACCGAGTGGAAACCAATGAACTCCAATTTCTTCTGTAGAAGCTGATGAGACACCTTGTCAAATGCTTTGGAAAAGTCAGTATATATGGTATCCACCTGCGAACCGACTTTAAAGGCTGATATGAAAAAGTTGGAAAAAGAAGCCAAATTAGTGACTGTAGAGCGACCAGAAACAAATCCATGTTGGCGCGGATCTATAATGCTCTTAACAACAAAGAAAAGTTTTTCCTTAATAATTATTTCGAAAAGCTTAGAGCAAACTGAAAGCTTAGCAATGAGTCTGTAATTAGAGACATCATTCTTATTTCCAGACTTAAAGATCGGTGTGATTGACGCGGACTTCCACCTGTCAATAAATAATCCAGAAGATAGAGAAAAATTAAATATGTAGCAAAGCGGAATGCATAAAGTTGAGCTACAATGCTTCAGAACAAATGCACAAAGTCCATCAGGATCACATTTTAGCGAGGGTTTTAACATGCACATAGCTTTACTGACATCCTGCACAGATAAAGACAGTGAACCGAAATCTATGCGTTCAAATAAGTATGAACTAGAGTGGAGGGTATCCTGAATAGTAACTTCATCTTCGAAATTAGATTTGAAAAATTCTGCAAAAAATACAATAGTGTCATTTAGAGACTGTGAGCAATTGTCATTGTACTTCATGTAAATAGGAATATTGGAAGAACCACGCTTGGACCGAATAAAATCCCAAAATGCTTTTGGATTTTCTTTCAACTCCGATTATACCTTACTCATATACCGATTATATAAAAATTTATCAAGAACATTGAACTCCTTCACACTGTTTAAATACTGATCTCTAAGAGCAGAATTCGAAGAATCAGCCTTGTACAATTTTTCATATTTATTACGTTTGTTTTTCAACCTTTTAAGAGTAATATTGTACCAGGGTAATTTATGTATTTTGGGGACTCGCCTTATCAGAAAAAACTTGAGCCAACGTCCTCAAGAAAATCTCGAAACAGACACTAACATCATTAGACTGCAAAATAGTTTCCCAGGGTATATCACCAAAAGTATTACTTAGTTCACTAAAGTCAGTTGACCGAAAATTAAAAGAATGGTTACTTAGATCCGAAGAGATCGGGATGGAATCAATATTAAAAAGAATAATGACGAGCGGAACATGATGCTATCAGGTTCCCACAACAGAAAAATGCTTTCAGAGAGGCTAAAAATCGAATTCTCATCAACAAAAACAAGATCCAAAAGCTTAGCAAGTGCATTAAATACATTATTAATTTGAATGAGATTACAACTTAAGAGGATATCTATAAAATTTATATAAAGAGTACGCGTAACATTAACCGGAAACATAATACCATTATTTTGGAGATCTAACCAAGTAAAATCGGGTAAGTTAAAATCCCCGAGAATACAAAAATGAGCATCACAGTTAGTTTCGCAAATATTAACAATGTTTTCGATGTGAGAGTTATATAAGCTTTCCGCACTATTTGGTGGAATATAAGATATACAAATGAATGTAGATCCAGCGGAACCGATTATGCGAACACAGAGTTGGTCAATTAACGAATCATTGTGTAAAAGTTGATATTCCGAGTAGTGTAGATTTCTTCTTATGGTGATAAGAACTCCACCTCCTTTACGGTGCCCAGTCTTTACAGAGTCCCTGTCCGAAAGGTATGAAAAAGACAGGGGCAAAAAACTCTTCGTCGAAAAAGTCACTATTCAGCCATGTTTCAACGAGGACGAAAACATCATAGTCCAAACGGGACGTTACTTGTGCGCATACCACCCATATTTTGGAAGTAGCATTTGAGGGAGATATCATCATCAATAACAGGAACATTATTAGGATGTGATCCAATTGCACTACATGTCGCTGAATTTACCTTGGAAGAAACGAAATGGCCGAGCAATTATATCAGCCGGCCACACATTTGGATTCAAAATTTTGTCATAGAAGGCCGTAGTAACTCCCAGCTTGAAATTCACGCTCTCTAAACTATCCAGCGGAACACCACTTGTTATCAACTTGCGGCAGGATAAATGGCTCCGGTCAACACCGGCATACTTCGAAACATAATCAATGACGTTCAATTCAGAGACAGTTGGTTTGAATGAGGAAACATGCAGCCATTTCTTCTTAACAACAACTTCGAGCTCAGCATTTTCATTACGGCCATAAACGCCCCTAATGCCCCTTAACTCATTGCCATTATTGACCCGCACAGTGTTATTATGATTGTAGGGAATAGAAGTAAGAGGCGCAGAGGTAACAGTAGCAACACGAATAGTAGCAGTATTACTATCAGATGGGGTGGCCATGCGACTAGCAAAAGTTATGTTGTTAGACGGCGCGACTGCGGGCGTAGAGGAAACAGCAGTCGAGGTAACAATGTCAGCTACGGCAGAGTTGGCTATGCTATAGATTGGAGTAATCGTAGCGAGGGAAGGCGAGAAAAGCGCTTTCCAAGGGAGCCGGTTCTATGTCCCGGGGTTTTTCCCGACCAAGGGCTGCCTTTGTACCTTAAATCCAGAGCCGTAATAAAATCCATCAGCACTTGGGGTAAAGACAAAGAGACGCTCATTACCACTTGCAGAGCAATTTCCCGGCCGCTTGTATGCTACGCGTTCCCGATGTGGTCGCCAAGCCTAAAAGAAGAAAATACAGGCCGCCAAAACACTGCTCTCAGAATCACTCTTATGTCCCCAGAACACCAACTACACAGGGCGGCGAGAGTACTCCCCATTAGGAAAAGAAATGAAATGCTGAACAAACAGTTTTTGTTGAATACCCAAAAACCAGGGCATCCCAACAGACATCTGACTGAAGAGGCCACACCTCTTAGGGGCTTAAGAAGTCATCTCCGCGAGCATTATGAGGAAATACGTCACCTGGGAGCGCAGCCGTATGAAAAAAAAAACAGAAAGAGGCCCCTAGTGATATAAACAAACAGGCGTGGGACCTTGATGCCAGGAATTACACGGCGAACCCAGTACTTAAAGGTGGATTCCCTGCACTCTCAGAAGATGAAAACACTATCCCTAGAGAGACGCGCGTCACTATAGCTCAACTTCAATCTGGATACTGTAACAGGTTCAACTCTTACCTATCCAGAATCAACCTCGGCATACATAATGGCCTGCTTGCAATACATGACACCAACCATCTCTTTAATTGCAATGTAGAACCATCGCCTCTAACACCCCTTTCACTCTGGCTCCACCCCTGTTGAAACTGCGAGTTTCCTTGGACTCCCGTAAGAGGATATTGATGACAATTTGAGAGTCGTCACGCCTATTGGATGGGACGAAGCACTACTACAACAACAAAAACAAAGGCTTTGCCAAATGAACTTGAGCAACAGCTCTGCAAGAAGCGGTAAGAACCTTCCAAGGCCATTCGAACGAGGCTTTAGGCCAGGCGACTTGTTATTGTACGATTTCTTTAATTTGGTGATAGAGAAGATTGTCATAACACCAGCTCTAAGCAGCCAAGATATAATCAATTACTCTGATTGACGTCCATAGTTTGCTCAGAAAGCATCACCGACCATAAATAAAGACATTTAACAGCAAGAATTATGTAGAAATAACAAGTATATCTTTTACGCCGAATCCACAAACTTGCAATAGCTACGAATAATGGACACTTGACCACAAGAACGCTTAGGCAGACAAGCGTGTAAATGGAGCACTTCCGTAGATCCATTAGCAACAAGAGTGATTGCAGCTTACCTTACACCTTCTCAAGTTCAAAATAAACATCTTCCCATAAGACTAACAAACGTCCGAACTTTAAGTGTTTGCTTTCGCTGCAAGCCCTTTCCACAGCTTGTGAGGCTACAGCGGGGTATTTAGCTTAAATGCTGTTTGCCACATTGTGCTTGGCGTTGCTTGTAATAAAGTGCAGTAGTCGACTTTGGCTATAGTTGACCATGGGGGAAACCAATATGACAACAACTATAAAGTATGAATGGCTTGCAATTCATTATAAAACACTAAGCCTTTGGTCATTAAGTGTGTTTGTATTAGAATGATTTGCGGTGTGTAAACAAAAACGGGTGGCTCTCGAGTTAGATGTGAGAGACTCATACTCGCAGAAATGTGTGTAGCTAAGGCTTAAATCAGACAAGAAAAGAACGACTGTAAGTGCTGTTGTAGCTAAAATATTTTTATTTTATGTGAACAAATGCACACTGAGGTGTGAACTAAATGGTGAGCTCTTTTTTAAGCAAACATAGTTTAAGTGGGCATGTTGAGGAGCCTTCGAGCTGTGAGGGAGTGTAGCGTAAAGCGAGTTAAATAAATATAAAAAGGATAGGAGAAACTAGGGGGAGTAAAAAAATGTTACGTAAGCAAACAAACTGATAATCAATTCTGCCAAAGTTTTTATATTCTCTAGCTTTCAATCGGCGGAGAGGGCGACAATATTTAGCAAAAATATATTCCACCGTGGGCTCGACCCTATTAATTACTGTCAGGTCATGAGCAAAATCTGACACGAGAGCATTGTCTACCTCCGTTGCTGACCATTGAATATCGCAGCAAATTAGAGTCGGATGCTTCATTGGGTTAAACTCTGAGCTAATTTAACTGTTTATTCGGACCTTCCAAGGAAATGTGGCGAATGTAGGGAATCACAGCGCGATATAAATTGCTTTTATTTTCAAGGAGGAATTCGAAAGTAACGTTTAGTGTTTTTGTATTTTCAGGTATCGTCGAAGCTATGTCGAAAATGTCTTCAAAGTAATTTTTGATAAGAACACTTTAGATTAATTTATTTCGCCTCAACAATTTTATTTATATAATCATTACAAGGCAAAAAAAGCTAAAAACATTTCCTTAAGGGTTTTTTTTAAAAGGCCATATTTCAAAATTATGCTAAAATTTAAAAACTGGAATGCAAAACTGCAAAAAAATTTTTGATTCTAGTACTTAAATCGCGATAAATTATCTTCGTCTCTAAAATTTGATTTATATAGTTATCATGACACAAAATAAGCTGCGGTAAAAAAATTTCCCTAAGGGAAATTTTCCAAAAAGACCCTACTTCAAAAACTATGCTAAAGTTTAACAACTAGAATGTTACACTTTTAGTTAAGGGAAAACTTTAACTTATAATTAACCCTGGAAAAAACTTTTGCTTCTATTAACAAAATCTAGATAAATTTTCTTACTCTCAAAAATTTTATTTCTGTAATCATTACAAGGCAAAAAAACTAAAACATTTTTTCTTAAATTTCCTTTAGGGGATTTTTTTAAAGGCTTCATTTCAAAAGCTATGTCAAAATTTAACAGCTGGAATACAAAACTGAAAAAAATTTTGATTCTAGTACTTAAATCCAGATAAATTATCTTTGTCTCTGAAATTTGATTTATATAGTTATTATAAGAAAAAATAAGCAGCGGTAAAAAAATTCCCAAAAAAGTAACTAATTTTCCAAAAAGACCCCAATTCAAAAACTATGCTAAAGTTTAAACAAATGCAAAACTTTTAGTTAAGTTAAAATATTTAAAATTTCCCCCGAAGGAAAACTTTAACTTATAATTAATTCTGGAAAAAAAGTTTGCTTTTATTAACAAAATCCAGATAAATTTTCTTGCTTATATAAGACAAAATAAGCAGCGGTAAAAAATCCCAAAAATTACCCTAAGTTAAATTTTTACAAAAAGACCCTACTTCAAAAACTATGCTCAAATTCAAAACCTGGAATGCAAAACTTGTAGTTAAGTTTAAATATTTAAAATTTCCCTTGACGGAAGACTTATGATTAATTCTAGAAACAAATGCTTGCTTCTATTTACAAAATCCACATATGTTTTTTTTTTTCACCCTTAAAAAGAGTTTTATTTATATAAGCATTTCAAGGCAAAAAAAAAATCTAAAAAACATTTCGCTAAAATTTTCCTCAGGGGTTTTTTTTTATAAAAAGCCATCGTTCAAAAACTATGCAGAAATTTAACAACAGGAATGCAAAGTTAAAGTAAGGTAAAATACTAAAAATTTCCCTCAAGAGAATACTTTCACCAATGATAGTTTAAAAAAATGTGTGCTTTTTTTACCAAAATCCGTCACCCACCAGTTCAAATTTACACCAAATAAGATATAATAATAATTTGGCACGATATAGTAGTGTAACGAATTTAGTGAAATTCCTCTTATTTGCAACATTCTGCTAACGTTCGTATCGCTAAACTGTTGAATAAAATAACTCCAATATTCAATAATGAAAAATATCCTTTATTAGACTACTTGAAAATAACACTTATTCTTCGCAACTGGTAGCTTGCTTAAATCAAACTGATTGTCATGCCTCTACTGTTGCTGCCTTTTATACTTCGTGATTTTTCGTTCGCATACTTCTAGGCGCTTCCAGAATTTACTTAGTTACTGCTATAAAATTATAACTACAGATGCACGTGTATAGCTTCTCATATGCGCGTGTATAGGTTAGTGACACTTCCACAGATAATTGCCTACTTTTGGGAGCATCTCAGATAAGATATATGCATATGTATGGACATATGGGTAGACATAACGATTGATTTGTTGATGTGCATACGAGTCACTGCTTAGTCTCGGCTTAGAGATGATAGGACTCCTTAGTGTTGCTAGTATTCGTCACAGTACATATGAACAATGTATATTAGGCCGGGTCGATTTGTGGGGAGGCAAAAAATCGCCCATTGCTCTGTGAAAATCATATTCTAGGGATCAAAATAAGAAACTTTTCCGAAGGAACCATACCTCTAAAACGAATTCTGATGCCCCCCCCCCCCCTTTGGGTCGTAGGGGCAAATTTAGAAAAATCCCACTTTGAAATGCCTATGTTTTTTCTTTTTGGAGTTCACTGTGATGTATTTGCATGTCGTAAACATAGTTGTGTGGGTTTTTTATTCAACCGTTTTAAAAAATGAAGGTATCACTGTGACACAATTGCAGATCGTAAAATTGCTTGTGTTGTTTTTTTAAGCCACCACAAGACACAGCAGGTAGAATTGAAATTGCGCCTACCCAAAAGTTCGACTCAAAGGGGGGGCATCAGAATTCGTTTTAGAGGTATGGTTCCTTCGGCAAAGTTTCTTATCTTGATCCCTAGAATACGATTTTCACAGAGCAATGAGGGATTTTTAAATCGACCCGCCCTAATATACATACATACAAGTATTTGATGAGATTAAAGCCGAGCAGCTCTTTCAAATTATAATGATCTTTTTTCATACAAATTGGACGAACTGTATGTTTTACGACTAAAGAAGATGCTTTTGCTGAAAAACAAAAATATATGTTTTGGGCCCGGTTTTTCAGTTCAATTTCCACTCAGTTTGTCAGTTAAACTAGGCTTAAACTTAATCTGCAGTTTTTCAGTCTACTTTAACTGAAGTTCAAGCTAAGCTTAAGCGGCCGATCTGCCAGGGTTAAACTCTAGTTAACCATAAGTTATTTGCGCTTGTACGAAATGACGTAGAATATACCCAACAAGCATTTGGGCTTGAGTACCATTAGAGGTCATGTTGATAACTAGGCATACTTCTAAAATCTCAAGAGTTGTTTCGAAACAGTGGCTCAACTCGAGAATCATAGCGTACTCAGCAAAAGAGGAATTTTTTATAAAGTAAAAAATGTTATTCCTTAAGTTTAATTAACAACTTGTGGGTCTCTAACTGGACTCGAACGTAAGATTCCATACTACAGTATTTTCACGAAAATAAAATGAAATATATATAATTTATAATAAAATATAATTTATTTTTGATTAATTACGCTTCATTACTGCTATCAACCAGGTGTTTGTTTCTCAGAATAAAGAGCTGTTGGTTTTGGTGGTACCACCTTGGAGATTTTTTTCAACTCCATCTCAACTCGATATATAATGTAAAGTAAAAAATGTTATTCCTTAAGTTTAATTAACAACTTGTGGGTCTCTAACTGGACTCGAACGTAAGATTCCATACTACAGTATTTTCACGAAAATAAAATGAAATATATATAATTTATAATAAAATATAATTTATTTTTGATTAATTACGCTTCATTACTGCTATCAACCAGGTGTTTGTTTCTCAGAATAAAGAGCTGTTGGTTTTGGTGGTACCACCTTGGAGATTTTTTTCAACTCCATCTCAACTCGATATATAATGTAGGATTGTAAAGATGTTAATATAAATAAGAGAAGAATGTCGATGTGTAGCGTTAAAAAATGAATGTTCCTAATTACCGAAATCCATTTCTATTTATACAAAAGTTCGTAACCTACATATACATACTTACATTAATGCTTACGTACTAAAAGTATTTGATTTCATTATGAATAATTATTGTATTGACCTACATATTGTCAATATGATCCGCGCGTAATTTGGTTGGTATGACGAATTAATATGTTGGGCGGTTTGGCAAATGCGAATGAACTTATAGTGGTTATCTGGGTATGTATGTATATTTGTAACGTTAAGCGCATTCGAAGTGAGGTGAATTCCACGCAACACTACAGGATATCAACTAGAGAAATGTGTTGAATATTCATTTGAGCACTGTACATTTCTCAAAATCTCTCGAAATTAGGATAATAATTGGAAAATATTAATGACGTTGGAAATCAACTCGAAACCTCTTAATTGTAAAAAATTTCTCAAAGGTTGGTAGTATTGGAGAATGAAGTTAGATATCAACTCGAGAACTATCCGGTTTAAGAATAATTAAGTAATGATGTTGGATATCACCTCCGGAACTAGATATATATTTCGCTGGAGAAATATTTTCTCCGTGTCTGTTGGGTAAACAAAATCCAGCTGTTGCCGTATCTACAAATTATCTAGATAATAAAAAAACAATGCTGCCGCACACAACTCAGTAGTTTAACTGGAGTTTAAATTTGACTAGAGTTTAAGCAAACTTAATTTAAGCTTGGCTTAACCAACTACTGAAAAGCTGGGCCTCAGTCCAATATAATTTTAAAATTTTTCCATTACCCAACGCCAATTATTCCGTCTCCGCTCACCAAATAACTGCAGTTGACAGATTTTTTAACGACAATTCAATGGCAATCATGCAGAAATTCTTCATGTATACAAAATATTTCCCAAATAGTAAATAAATTCAATAAAGTAAAATTTTATTTGCGCACAAAAGTATGCAGCATAGCGTTGGCGTGGACTTAGTATGCGAATGCGCTGCACAACGTGATTTAAAGTAAATCATGTGTAGCTTGTACTGGTACACAACAATTGGGGATGCTAGAAATGTGAGTTGAGAGCTGCTTTGATGTCAAATTATAAATAACAGATGACTAAATGAAATTGAAGCCCAATTGCAAATATAAAAGTTTATTTATTGAAAAAGTATAAAAATTGTGTAAGCATAGATGCAATAAGTAGCATTGTGCGCATTTTGGATGCATACTTTTTGGCGCTACATAAGATATCGCGTTTGCTATTGTGCTGTCAGGGATGGGAAGTGCGTGAGCGCTTTTATCGAATTTCATGTGGGAAACAATGTTGCCGGTGGAAAGCGGAAAATCAAACAAGAAAAAAACACAAAAATTTCCACTGTCGGTTTATAAAGAATATCTTGAGACTTTTTCTCAAAGTTATTGAAATGTTTAATAAAGCTCTCGTTGCTGATATGTAATGGGCTGACAATTTTTCGAAACTCCTGACCTGTGTACCTCCAAAACTGTATATAGCAGTAAAAAATGGGGCCCAACGTTGGACACATAAACTTCGATCTGATCCAGAATGGTGAGTGCTAACCAACAATTTAGTGCTTTCATCTATTCAATAAGTGAGATCACACACAAGCCAACGGCTGTAAAACTGAGTTGCAGTTCCAACAGAGTTTGAAATTGAAAAGACGGTATCAAGTGAGGGTCCAGTGGGGACAAGTTTCATGCGAGACATTGGTAGGTCGCGGTTGATTATAGGTAAGCAAGAGTATAATCTATTACAATATTCAGTATCGAAGTTGTGCCAAAGTTATGCGCATCTCCCTAGGAGGCTTGCTTTCATCAACTGCGAGTTTCGGGTATTTGACATTAAGAACGGGATTCGCCGAAATTTATCGGCATAGGACCTTGCCGACTCTGAGGACCCTTTTATGATCTTTTCCTTCAAACGGCTGACTTCTTTTATGTCGGATTTCTTCGTAGTGCTTGCGGAAGACGGAGCCTCTTCAATCAGTCGTATGTTAGGTTTCCGAGTATTCAACAAAAACTGTTTGCTCAGCATTTTCTTTATCACCTTTATGAGGAGTACTCCTGCCTCTTTGCGCAGATGATGTTCCGGTGACACAAAAAAAATCTCATAGCAGTTCTAAGCGCGGTTCTTTGACAGACCTTTAGTTTCCTCCAGTTTGTTTCTTTTTTAGCATAGAAGCGGCTAGTCAATTACTTTGTAGGTAGCTGTAAGCGTTCCTTTGTCTTTTCCCGAAGTGCGGACAATGAAGGAGTTGAAGATTTCGTTACATCCTTGAACTTCAGGTATAATTGCGGCTATATGCTCGCCAAAATTTAGGTCACGATCAAAGTCACAACTAGTATTTTTATATGTCGGACAGTCGGGAGCATAATGCCATCGATGTGGATGTCCAACAGCGCCGATGTTTGCCACGCCCACGTCGTAAATAAGGCCGCCAAAGTTTGGACGGTGATAGCTCCAAATTTCGCGAGGTGAAAAAACAGGAAAGCCCATGAAGATAGTTGTTAATTTTAGAGCAAATCTCATCCATGGAAGAGTCATTATCTGATGTCATTATGGTGCAGTTATTGACCTAGGAAGCGATGCTCACTCTTTCTAATGGGGAAGTGGGCTTATAAATGTATAAATTAAACAAAATTGGGGTTAGGACACTAGTCAAGTTAGGAGAACAAAAGGTTGATTGTGGGAAATAGAAAAAACTGCGTATAACTGCAGCAGTGCGTTGTTCATATTCGGAAGGTCATTTACGTAGTTCATGACAGCTCCTAAAGAAAATTTCTTGTATTGAATTTTTCGGAGGAGTGACTACCATGACACGACGGTCCATTTTCTGCAGAGGTGGCGTCAATAAAACGGCAAGTTCAGTTGGTAATGGGGACTCAGTTAAAGCGGTCGAGAAAACCTTTTTAAGTTAAACTTAAAGTTAAAAATTTTTTATTTTGATAGCAAATCGATGCATCTGGCAACCTGCATAACAATAAACAATGAAAATAATTTAGCTCATAATTTTTGGGAATTTTTCGCTTTACTGGCTTTATCGCTATCGTTGCATACTATTGGTTGTTTGTTTTGTAGGGATAATTTTCTACTTTCAATAAACTCTGCACTTGACATCCAACTTCTTAATTGGACTACCCAAAAATCTGAAGAAATTTCATTTAAGAATACTTCGCCAACCTTTTCGAAGGCAAACTCGTGAGCTTACAATCTTACTGGCGCTTAGTTTTGAGCCTGAACATAGGCAACAAAATATTGAAATTTGTTCCAAAACCTCTAAAAGCTCATAAGTTTTATACCAAGGTGTTGAGCTGAAATCATCACAATAGCAGCTGTGCCTTAAATATCTATATTTAAACTTTTAGCTAAACGCCAATAAGTATGCTATGCAATTTATGTGGTACTTGATGTGCTTTATGGAAGCTGAAACGCCACAAAATATAATACATCATTTCTTTATGTTAATAAACTCCGTAAGATAACACAGCTGTTTAAGTCATAAAAACCTTTTCAAGCTACACAGAAACTCCCTCCCTTCAGTAAGTGAGTGAGTAAATTTTTGCGGAATCACATTTTAACTGCCAACAGTTGTCATTACATTTTCAAGTGTGCGCATCACCAACAAACTAATTATTTCGTTCAAGCGAAGTTTCATTATGCTCCAAAATTCAATTTCGTGCAATTTTCAACAAAATATTTGTTACACACACACATTCGCTTTATATCCATCAAAAATTGCATAGTAAACATAATTCTAGGCGCTTCAGTGGAGCAAAACATTTTGTAACATGTCAATCATAGCAACTTCTAAGACGATTACTTGTAAGCTGTGGCCCGCATACAAATTTGAAACTGCTGCAACAGCTTAACTGCATGTAATTATTTATAGCATCCAATTAGGCGTATAGTGAAAATGTTGCTAATGCTTATGCTACTTGCTTGCATATGTCTGATAACAGCTGTATGCGCATGAATTTGTGTGTGTGCGCTAAGTATGTTTTAACCCTGCAGCTATGTCAACTGCAATTAGCCGTAATAATGGCAGCATTAGACACTGTAATTTCAACTGAGGCGTGCGATAGTGTAAGAAGAGTGTGAGGAGAATGTCAGAGCCTAAGTCTAGGACAAAAGTTGTTATATAACAATAAATTTAGACATGCTGTAGTTTAGTGCAGAAATTTCGGCGCGGTTTAGCAATGTCAAATAAGGTTCACATAAATAATTTAGTTAAACAAATTTTTGTTGTTGCAAATTGCAGCTGCTTGCCTATAAAGTAGCCTAATTACGCCGTTGCAGCTGTTGGCGTTTGAGTTAATTCGTAAACATAAGTCTCGTTCGATGGATTATCATAAACTACTCATGCTCATATGTATGAGTAAATGAGATTACGCCAAGCTATGATGTTATATAATAATTCCTTTCAATACATATTTAAGTCAAAATGCATCTTAGGCCTGCTTTGTCTGCATGTCGATTAAAACTTAGTTGAGTAGCAACAAAGTTATTTATATAAATTATTATTGGTAAATTTAATAGCCTTGTTCAATATAATTTGATAATTTTGATTGAGCTTTAGGCCAGATTATTGAATAAAACTTCTTTTTTAGTAGTATTCAAAATATATTTATTTTTCGATATTTCGACTTCAATCTGAAGTCATCATCAAGAATCTACGAAAAGAAAACAATTAACATTTTTAAACATACATTTCCGTAGCAAAAATACGACTTACACATATGGATATGTATGATCGACTGAACAGAAATTATGACAACATAATTTTAGTAAAAACAAAAGAGCGAAAAATATAAATAAAGATAAATCAAAAACTCCCGCGAATATAAACAATTTCATGTACTGCAAGTGTAAACAAAAAACATATGTATACAATAAAAAATGTGTCAACAAAAGTTAAAAATATATATATATATATATATTGTAACGAATTTATTAAACTCTACTATTGGCCGCCAGATCGTGCGCTTAATCAATAACTCATTGATTGCTCAGCTCAAACTGAATTACTTCTTACTCGCCTGCCCCGCTTTTATAGTTTACGCTACATACTTCTAGGCTCTTCGATTTCCAGAAGTTACTAGTTAGTTCGGCTAAAAAATCGCCAGCCACAACTACGTGCACAAATTATTGCTCTCTCTTGTGACAACTCAGATAAGATATATGCATGTGTTTGTGCATTGCCGCTCCGCTGCTCGTATACGTACATATGTGTAGATGCAATTATTTATTCGTTTATGTAGATACATAATGATTGAATTATTTATGTGAATGTTTGTAGTTTACAGTCTCTCGCGCATACATAGGCGTATAAGTAAATGCATCTGTGTGTGACATCTTTCGGCTGCCTTATATATGTGTATACATGATTTGATTATTGACGTAAATAATCGTGGCCTTGGCATCGCCTTAGTGATGGTATAACTTAGTGATGTTAATATCCGTGACAATATGTATGTATGTACGTATTTAATGTATGTTATGCTCTCAGCATTCCTAGAGTTATGGTTCCAGCTTAAGTTTAGTGAGTGTGCTTAACTGACAGCAGCGTGATGTTGTTGTTTTAAGACCAAATTTCTGTAGGTTTGTGCACAATGGTCTACATCTGATTTAAAATTCATTTTTATATCATTAGGGGTGTTCAAAATGTGTAAGGTTTCTAAAATGAAGCGCTTATTATAGTGTTTTTCATGTTCCAGAATAGTTACGTTTTCAAAATCTGGATAGTGTCCCGTGTCTTTGCAATGCGCAGCCAATGCTGTCTTGTTTTCTGGATTATTATTTCTCAATTTAATATTCGATTTGTGGGCGGAAAGCCTCGTCTTTAGTTTAAGTTTAGTTGTCCCTACATATACTTGTTCGCATACGTGGGACCCGTCGCCGTTGCATGGAATTTTGTACACCACGTTGGATTTCTCATGATTTGGTATTTTGTCCTTTAAATTACTATAAATTGGTCGTAGAGTGTTGTTGTAAGTAAACGCGATTTCATATTTCTCTTTGTCATATAAATTTGAACCCTTGATTCTTTCAGACACTCCCGGGATATATGTCATTGATTTATAAATTTTATCACCTTTCTCGGTTGTATTATTATTGGCGTTCGCTTTGTGATGTTTGTGAATCAGTTTGTTTATAAGGGACCTGGGAAAAGAATTTTGTTCCAGGGTTTTTCTAATTATGGCTATGTTTTTGTTGTGAAACATCTTATCACTTATGTTAAGAACCCTTCTTATAAAATTTTTCGCTGTGTTCAAAATAAATTTGCTAAAATAAGTGTATTTTAGCAGCTGCGGTCTCTGCTGACAGTTTTTCATGTGCTGAATGCAATACAAAAATTTCCCTGAAAATTTCCCTCATAGGAAAAATTTCCAAAAAACTTATTTTTTAAAGAAACATGCAGAACGAAGCATGGTGCACGTATCCCACATCACTTAAATAAAACAAAAAAAATTCCCACATAGAAAATTCGGCCATAACAGTTTTTTATGATGCTATAAACTGGTATTTGTCTTAAAAGTAGCAAGAATGTTTATTAAATTCTTAAGTAAAATTTTTGTATTTATGTACATTGTTCAAACCTGTGTCGAAATTTTACACCTGCAAACATTTTTATACAAAACCGTGTTAATATCGAAAAGCGCCCAACTAAGATTTTAAAAACTATTTTTAAATCACCTAAATTGCATTATGGTCTTAGTAAAACCCTTTATCACTGAGGAAATAAGCTAAAAACGGGATATTTTAACAACTGTCAGTAGTCTCTGCTGGCAATATTCTACTAAATGATTGGCATCGAAATTTCATTAAAAATATGGAAGACATTTTTGTCTAAAATACCAATTTTACACAGCAGATTGTGTTTGTTTCTATATAAACAGAGTTTTCAAGACGTCTATCACAATATTAAAATAAAATCAAAAATTTTTCACATAGCCAAAAAGCGATTTCTTAAAAAAATGCTCAGTATTTACAAATATTTCAAATACTTAAAAATCTTTTGTACGAAGTATATTTATTCCTGGAAAATACAAAAAGAAACTGTGTTGTTCAACATTGCATTCCACCAAAATTCCGAAACTCCGAATTTCGGTACTGTTTTTATAAAAATATGATTCAAACTTTTATTTACTTTAGTTTTATTGGAATAATAGTGCATTTCGTACAACAGTGGCATATAAGAAAAATTTCCCAAAAAATATCCCTTGTAAAATAAATTCTTTGGTGGCTTGAAATTTTTTCCATATACAACGACAAGCTTGTGAAAACTGCTTACTATCTTCACTCAACACTTGTAATAAATAAACTAACAATGGGATTTTCTTAAGATGAATAAATATACATACTATGTACATATGTATTTACATGTATACATATGTAGTATATACTAGACTAACGGTGAATTTTATTTATCACTAGCTTTACGAGGCGCACGTTGTAACGCCCGAGATCGAATGAATGTTGCGTTATTTTTTCTGTTTTGTTTGTTGATAATTTAATTTATTGTTCTGTAAATTGAATTGAATTTTGCACGCATATTTGGTGGAATTTTCTGTTAAAACATTTTATTCTTGTATCTTATTGTATCTTATTTTATATTATTGTATTGCTTTTACCGCTGATGATTGTTGTTTTGATTACATTCCGAAGAAGCATGACTGGTGAGCCAATTTCCAAAGTTGATATATGCGCAGGCATTCCTTTTGGTTCTAAGGAGTATAGAAATTCATTTGGATAATTCACAATTTTATCTTCATCTGTAACTGTGTCGATCGATTTATATTTCGTTACTTCACCAGGAAATTGATTTTGAAAGCGACCATTGATTTTGTTAACATGACCATTTTTGGGAGCTAAGATAGTTCTTTCGCATAGCCAAAAAACATTTAAATTTAAAATTCTTAATTCTGAAATATGAAAAACTTTCATCTTGATCGAAGGAACCTCGAGCCAAAATTTGGTGATGATCGAAGTATAGCAAACACGTTTTCATAGGGAACACACACACAGAATTTGATTTTTATAGAAGATGTAGATAGACTGAAGCTAAACAATTTTTTTAACACCGGCAGATTACTAAACGTCCAAAAGGCATAACAGCTAAACTCAACAATGCAGTCAAACTTTAGGTGTTAAAATAACTGAAGTTTGTACGGCAGCCATAGTTTTTCCCCATTCCACATTTTACTGGAGGTTTTAGGACTTAACGTCATATAGCTCCTTACCAATTTTAATTATCCTACCATTACGACATCCAGATATATGCAGTATAATATATTCCATTTGTATGGGAGGTGCCATGCCCCCTTTTTCCCAATTCCATATTTTCTTGGTGGTGTTAGGGATTGACCTCATATAACTCCTTACTGAATATCAATGTTCTGGCATGTATACCTTCAAAGTTAAGCATTACTAAAGATTCCATTTGTATGGGAGGTGCCACGCCCCCTTTCTCCAAATTCCGCATTTTCTTGGTGGTGTTAGGGATTGACCTCATATAACTCCTCATTGAATTTCAATGTTCTGGCATGTATACCTTCAAAGGTATGCAGTACCAAATATTCCATTTGTATGGGAGGTGCCACGCCCCTTTTATATATCGAAATTATTTTTAGCCTAAAACCTTCCCGTTGATCGAAGGAACCCATAACCAAAATTTGGTGATGATTGATGTGTGGGAAATACGTTTCCAGAGCGAACACACACACACACAGAATTTGATTTTTATATATATATGCCTAAACCGATTTGGGATTTCAAAATCAACTAACCATCACCTCTCCTTCCTGTATCTTTCCTAAAAATTTCATGACAATCTGGCGAGCCGTTCTCGAGTTATGGAGTGACAATAAAAATGTACACTTGTTTTTATGTATTGTAACGGATTTACTTGCAAATCCTCTTATTTGCAATCCTTTGCTAAGTTCGAATCACTAAACTGTTGAATAAATAACTCCAATATTTAATAATGCAAAATGGCCTTTATTAAAGTACTTCACAATAACACTCAAACTTTGCAACGAATAGCTTGCTCAATAACCAAACTGATTGATAGCTCAAATGAAACTGAATTCTCGCCTCTACTGTCGCACCTTTTATACTTTTTGATTTCTCATTGCATAATTCTAGGGTTTTCCATTCCAGAACTTACTAGTTAGTTATCAGCTACAAAATCGCCAGCCACAACTACGTGTATAACTTCTCATTTGAGTAATACTTGCACAAATTATTACCCTCTCTTGTGACAACTCAGATAAGATATATGTATGTGTTTGTGCATTGCTTCGCTGCTCGTATACGTACATATGTGTAGACGCAATTATTGATTCGTTTATGTAGATACATAATGATTGAATTATTGATGTGAATTCACGTCACTGCTTAGCATCGGCCTAGAGATGGCAGTACCCCTTAGTGTTGCTAATATTCGTAACAATATATAGATATTGCTTTATAAACACAATTGAATGTATTCATAGTCTTCCAGAGTATTAAAGGATTTACTGGCAACCATTAATACCGTAAACCCACTATTTGTTAAAAATCAGGTACTATATGTACACACGTACATATGTATGTATGTAAATATGTATGTACATTAGACTGGGTTGATTTATTAACCGATATCGCACCATCGATTTTTCGATAGGATTTGGGCTCAGGAGAAAAAGTTCCATTACGCATACTCAAAAAAAATAATTTTCGAGCCTGCGAAATTTCATTTTTTTGCCTTTTTGTCAACTTTGATTTTTAAGGTTTTTTTCATGACCTAAAAAAAAGATATCGGTTAACTTTCGTCCATACCGATCGACCCACCCTAATGTATGTAGTTACAAAGAGGCACAAACAAAGCTTATAGATAAGTTTGTACCCTTCTGTATTTGAAAAAGGGTTAGGTTAGGTTGAACTGGCCGGTCCATGAGGACCTCACATAGACTGATTGAGTCCGTAGTGGTACCAGAAGTTTGTTTTAACGACCAAACTGAAAAACCCTATCAAAAACCAGGACCTATGTTATAAAATAACTCCGTCCTCTTGGCAAATACTAGAAGCTTCCTAGGACTTAAGCCACTTGCTGCTTCTAGATCTGACAACTGTATCACTCCTAATAGCTGGAGTCTTAGCCTGGCAAGTGCAGGGCACGAGCATAGAACATGCCTGATCGTTTCCTCCTCCAACCCGCACTTCCTACATCTGCTATCACTGACCAAGCCTAATTTAAAGGCATGTGACGCCAGAAGGCAGTGTCCAGTCAGAATACCCGTTATGAGTCTACAGTCCTCTCTTTTTAATGATAGAAGCAACTTTGTTAGTCTAAGGTTGTAAGACCTACACATAATTTTCGACACTTTACAGCCCCGCGCTTGAACCCACTCCTTTCCTGCTTGGTCGATCATGTGCACCTCTCGCCTTCGCTTAATCTCACCCAGTCTAATTGTGACGTCTACGGAGCAAGCTTCAAGGGATGCGCCCTTTTTAGCTAGTTCATCCGCTTTTTCATTCCCATCTATTCCCATATACCCTGGGACCCAATATAGATGTATGCTTCTCCCTGTGCCGATTCTCTCCATATACTGCTTATACTCTAACACGCATTTAGATGCTGTGCTAAGCGATATTATTGCCTTAATCGCTGCTTGACTGTCAATATAAAAGTTAACACGGTTGCAGCTTAAGCTATTCTCTTCCAGGGTTTCTACTGCTTTGGATACGGCTAATATTTTCGCTTGGAAAACGCTACAGTAATCCGGCAGCCTGTAGGATCTGCTTATTTCCGGATCAGCACATTGTACCGCAGACCCTAGGCCTTCCACTACTTCGGAACTATCTATGTACACATGTATCTCCTCGTCCGCCATTTGCGCACCCTTGCGCCAACCGTCCACCTCTATTGTGGCTTTAAGATCTCCCTCGAAGCGCAGATAGGGAATCAGCTAGTCTGTTCGTTTTGTGATTGATGACGCTATACTACTATGGCCATATGGTCGGCACTCAAGCTTCCCCGAGGCACCGAGCCTGTTTGCAGTTGTTAATGCTATGTTATTTCCTACCAGGTGTACAGGTGAAATGTGCAGAATGGCATACAGTGCAGCCGTCGGGGTTGTTTTCAGGGCTCCCGTAATGCTAAGCATCGATAGTCCGCATACCCCCTCTAATTTTTTGAGGTATGTTGTTTTTTGTGTGGCTTTCCACCAAACAAGAACTCCACAGTATAGAATAGGGCTTACAATCGCTTTAAAACCCTAATGAGAAAGAGAGGGCGATAGGCCACACATACACCCCAGCATTCTTTTACATGCATAAAGTGCCGTTGAGGCCTTCTTCACCCTCTCTTCCACGTTGAGCTTCCATGACAGCTTACTGTCTAGGATGATTCCTAGATACTTCGTGCAAGGTTTCTCCTGTAAGGTCACCCCTCCTAACTTAGTCCTGGTCCAATTTGGGACCTTGTACCTCTTTGTAAACAAGACCATATCCGTCTTCTCCGCATTGACTTGCAACCCGTAATTAAATGCCCAAGTATGAATATCCTGAAGCGCGCGATCCATCAAAGAACTAATCGTTAGAACGCACTTTCCACTAATGACAATTGCAACGTCATCTGCGTATGCCGTAAGTTTTACGGGTCCCTCATCGAATCGCTTGAGCAGTTGGTTGATGACCAGCGTCCACAGCAGAGGTGATAGCACCCCTCCCTGCGGCGTGCCCCTGTCCACTGATTTCGTGGCCTCGTACAATCCCCATTGTGATGTAATCTTCCTGCAAATTAACATGCAGCCGACCCATCTGGTTAAGGCTGGATGTACTTTAATGTAATTAAGACCATCCATAATCGTCCATTTAGAAACATTATTGAAAGCCCCGGCAATGTCCAAGAAGACTCCTAGAGTATATTCCTTATATTTCAGGGATTTCTCTATGCTTATTACCACCCTATGCAAAACGGTGTCTACCGACTTGCCTTTGGTGTACGCATGCTGTGTTGTGGAGAGCAGCTTTTCATCCACATTGGACTTTATGTACACATCTATCAGCCTCTCAAAGGTTTTGAGCAGAAATGATGTTAAGCTAATAGGTCTATAGTCATTGGGATACACGTTACCGATCTTCCCCGCCTTTGGTAGGAAAGCTACACGAGCAGTTCTCCAAGATTGCGGTACATGATTCAGCCTTATGCACCCATCGAATATTATTTTAAGCCACTCCACGATCGCCATACTTGAAACTTGTAGCATGGCCGGGAATATACCATCTGGGCCCGGCGATTTAAACTTAGAAAACGACTTCACGGCCTATTCGATCTTGGTACCGGTCACCAAGCCCGGTACTACCCGCTCCCTGATGTAAGTGTGAGTGATGTCTGCTGGCTCTTCTAAACCGTCACCCGATGGGAAATGTGTGTCGAAAAGCACCTCAAGGGATTCCTCACTATTACGTGACCATTCCCCGTTCTCTTTATTTATTAGTCCCTGGACTATGTTTCCCCTTGCTAGGACTTTTTTAAACCGTGCCGTGTCGCTGGAGCACTCTATGTCCGTACAGAAACTTTTCTATGAGATTCTCTTCGCCCTGGAAATTTCACACTTGTAGACCCTCAGTAGATCCCTGTACTCATCCCGACACGCTTCTCTTTCCGCGGTCTTTGAGAGCTTAAACATTTCTTTTACCTATCTTCTTATAGGACTCAGCTCGTTGCTCCACCATGGCTTTGCTTTTCCACTAAATCTTCTTAGAGGGCATGCTTTGTTATACGCAGTCATAAGCGTCTTTGTTAGGAATTCATTCGACTACTCCAGTTCCTCCACATTGGCAACCTCTTTGGGTTGTCCCAGGTTTGTTTCTGCATGTTTCTGAAATTTAGTCGTTCGTTGACCTAGGGTTTCTATAGGTTCCTCCCTTCTCTACCCTCTTTAGGAGGATGCTGAAGTTGATATACGCATGGTCGGAGAAGGATGGCCTATCAAAAACCATCCCATCATACCTTGATATATCACGCTCGGAGCTCAATGTAATATCCAGAACATTGCTGGATGTTGGACCAATATATGTAGGGACATTTCCCCTGTTGGCTATCTGCAAATTGGTTTGCATGATGTAACAAAATAGAGATTCGCCTCTCTCGTTCGTGTCTGCTCCTCCCCACGTATTGTGGTGCTCATTTGAATCTGCGCCTATGACCAACCGCTCTTTGCGCCCTTCCTCCTATACTAGCCTTTTGCACTCCATCGGTGGAACCTCCCCAGTATGGGCCATGTATCAGGATGCCAGGATAAAAACCTGGTTATTCTTTTGCTCAGTGGCCACCACTACGAGGTCCTCAGTAGTGAAATTAGGCAGCATATATGAATGCAGCTGTTTTGTTACCATTACTACAGCTCGCACCCGTTCTTCCGTTTGTGCGTAGTAAACGCCAAACCCGCGTGCGCTAAGTCCAGAAACTAAAATAAGTAAAGCATGAAGTAAACTTGGATAAATTGGGTTTCAAAGTTTTTTATGGTTAAGCTATGTACATCTGCGATGCATGTATGTATTGTCATATGTGTGTGTATATGAAGTTCTGAGTATTTATACAAGAGATGTTGCAGTGCATATCCATGTTTTGTATACTCAGCGTGCTATGCACACAGAGTATATTAACTTTTAATGGATAACAGTTGGTTGTACAGGTATAAAAAAATCGAGATAGATATAGACTTCCCTTTGAAAATGGGTGTGACACCGCCCCTTTTATGACTAAGCAATTTTCTATGTTTCGGGAGCCATAACTCGAAGAAAAATTAACATATCGGAATGAAATTGTGTACACATATTTTCCTAATAGCAGAAAATATTTCTAGTAAAAATTGACTGGATCGGTTAAAGACCACGGCAATTTAGATATAAAACAAGTTTAAAAGGGCCGTAGACTAGAATAATAAGCTATAACTTAGCAAAAAATAATTTTGAATCAATGATATTTCACTTATCAAGTTTTATTGTAAGAGGAAATGGGGAAATATTTTTTTTAAAACGGGCGTTTGCCACGAGTTATGTAGAAAAGTAATTTATCTGAAATGAAATGTACAATTGAAGCTCACGTTGAGTATATAATGTTCGGTTACACCCGAACTTAGACACCTTTACTTGTTTTGTTCTGTATTTGTTTTATTTATTTAAGCTTCATATACCGCAAAATGTACGAAATCTCTTCATATTTATTTGCAAGAATATTGCAAATGACTTATGTGGGTTTGCCCTTTTTGTCGGCATCCTTTTTTTTGCGGAACACATAAATTATAATAATACCAAGCAACAATAGCAATATGTATAGATTCTGTGAAAACATGCAGGTGAGTGAAATTAGTAAAACAAACAATGATCATTTTGAAATTTTTTTTTAAAAAAGCTCTTATTTTAAAGAAAAGTTTATATATGTATTTGCAAACCT
The DNA here is from genome assembly GCF_040869045.1 of Eurosta solidaginis. NCBI lineage: Eukaryota > Metazoa > Arthropoda > Insecta > Diptera > Tephritidae > Eurosta > Eurosta solidaginis. The sequence continues at coordinate 11,667,206 of NC_090322.1, forward strand.
AAAACAAACATTTAAACTTACTCGAACTTTTTTTCACACAATTTTATAATAAAAGTGTTTAACTTATTTCGTAACTTGAATTTTGGTTTTAAAGTTATCATATTCGTAAATAAAAATGTCCCAAAAATTTCTCTTCTGGGAAATTGTGCAAGAAAGCAAAAAAAAAAACTAGAAAGCAATATTTCTAAATTTAAGATTAAATAAAGCAAAGGAGATCAAAAGTTTTCCTTATCTACATGTGCTTAATCTACATGTGTTTAAAATAGTGTGACGAATATTACCATCTCTAAGGTTATTAAATAAAGGCACAACAACAGACACATTAAGCAAGCTACATAAACACAATTATCATCATTAACCCACATACATACAAGGCAACGAAGAGATAACTCCCATACAGATGTAGTCATCGGTGGGAGTATTGCTCACATATACACGCGCATATGGCTATGCGAGAGGCTATAAACGTGTATCTGTAGTTTATAGTTGGTAGCGTATAGCTGGTAACCAAGTAGAAAATTCTAGCAAAAGAAACGTCTAAACATTTGAGCATAGAGTATAAAAGCAGCGAAAGCTTAGTAATCTGTAAGCAGTTTCATTTAAGCACGCTATTAGTTGCGAAGTGAAGTTTAATTGCGAAGTACTCTTAAAGTAGTCTAATAAATACCATTTTGTAATACAGAATATTGGAGCGTTTTATTCAAGAGTTTAGCGATACGAACGTAAGCAGAAGGTTGCAAATAAGCGGAATTTTCCTAAATTCGTTACAATTGGTGTCAGAAGAGGAATTGTTGAATAAATTCCGAAGATTTCGAATTCAACTTGGACATGGCAAAGTTAAATGAATTAGGGATCCAGCAACTGAAAAAGGAGTTGGAGAACCGTGGATTGAATACAACCGGCAATAAGATCGAACTTCAAGCACGGCTACGAGAGGCAGTGGAGTCAGAAGGAATTAATGTGGACGCTGATGTCTTTCATCCTGATGGGGACGAGACAACAACAAAAATTGAAGAGAAAAGCGAAACATCGCAGACAGTTACGAGCACAGATTTGAACATGATTTTGGCTACAATATCTGCTCAAATATAAATATAATAACATTAACATCTCAACTGACAGAACAGAAGATATATATGGAATCGCAAGAGACACGTTTAACATCCAAGATGGAATCACAGGAGATACGTATATCCGAAATGTCGTCACAAATAACATCGATGATTGAAGCACAAGAAACGCGTATTTCAGAAATGTCGACACAGATTACATCTAAGATGGAAGCACAAGAGGAGTGCTAATCATTGCAGGTGGCACAAATGTCTTCGCAGTTAGAAGCACAGGAAGCAAGTGTAACATCAAAGCTGGAAGCACAGGATACAAGAATTGTACAGCTAGAGGACAAAATTGATGCCGAGATAGAAGCTTTGAGAGGTCGTATACAGGAGTTGCAAATAAATCGCCCAGCTGTTTCAACGAGTAATCCAAAGGTAAAGAAAAGACACCACCCTTTGACGGTTCTGTTCCTTTCCAGGTCCAGGCTACAGTTTGAGAAGACCGCAGCAGTGAACAGACATTGAAAGATTTGCTCTTCATGCAAATGCGGACGCACCAGTGGAATACACTGAAAGGGTAAAGATTCAGAGTTTTATAAATGGCATACGGGATGTCGAAGCGAAGCGAGCTACATACGCCAACCCAAAGCTAACATTTGCTGAAACGGTATCCCATGCACTGACTCAGGAAACAGCGTCACTTTTGAGTAAGCCAGCATACAAAGCCCATCGTGTGGAAGTGGAAAGACCAGAGTGGCTAGGCGCAATTTTGGGAGCATTGAAGGGAACGCAGCAGAAGAATAATGATGCAGCCAAATGCTTTAAGTGTGGAAAGCCAGGGCACATTGCACGTTATTGTAACACCAACCCTAATATTTCCAACAATGTGGGTGTTCGTAAACGCTGAGCTGAAGGAGATGAGCAATAATCTCTATCTCGCAGATTGGAAGAAGGTCGAGCAATCTTACTGTCGGAGGACATGTGGATGAAAAGGAACGTTTACTGACTGTAGATACGGGTGCATCTCATTCCATCATTCGATCGGATTTAGTCAACAAGAAGATAAGACAATTACTTACAGCCACAGGAGAGGATACCCAGGGAATTGGAGAAGTAGCATGTGAAGGAGCCATTGGGAACGTCACGGTACTACACAATTTTATAATGGCAGAGATTGTTGATGAGATCATAATTGGAGTGAACTTCTTAATCGACAAAGGCATCAAGATCGACATGCAAAGCAAGACGATGCGATATAAGAACATGGATGTCCCACTTAATTACGGCTACGAGAGAGACTACAGCAGTAAACGAGTGCTGGTGAAAGAGAGTCAGCAAATACCACCAAAATGAGAAGCAGCCATCTGGGCAAAGGTTGATGGAGATTGTGGGACAAACAAATTGTGGGTTGTCGAAGCAGCAAACAAATCAGCACCTAACGTAGTTGTAGGAAAAACCCTGGCTATAACAAAACAAGATGGACGTATCCCGGTAAGAGAACTCAATGAGTTCAAGTCACCACTCAAATTGACCAGAGGAGCTATTTTGGGAAGATGCCAAGAGGCTGAAGTAGTAATCAATTGTGAACAGCGCCAGGAATACGTATCAACTAGCAATATTGATCTTTCAGATGGCATAATGGCATGGACGGAGGGACTAGAGGAAGACTACCTAGATGATATCATCGTATTGGGAAAGAACTTCGAAGAATATCTGAGGAACTTGGAGGAGGTTTTCCAAAGAATAGCTGTTGCTGGTCAGAAACTTTGTCCCAAAAAGTGTTCTATGTTCAAGAAGCAAGTTAGTTACTTGGGTCGTAAAGTAACAACAGAGGGCATCTGCACCGCGAATGAAAAGATAGAAGCAGTAAAGGATTCGCCAAGACCACAGAATCTTCATGAGTTAAAAAGTTTCCTTGGGCTGTGCACATATTACTACCCATTTGTACCAAATTTTGCCAGCGTAGCCCATAGCCTCCAAAAGGTTACGAGAAAAATAAAGCTTTTGGAAGAAGGACCAAGAAGTGGCTTTCCAAACATTGAAAGAGCGTTTGTGCACTGCCCCAATGTTGGCATAAATGTTGGCACATTTATTCTATATGCATATTATAGCCGATCAATTGGAAAACCAGAGAGGAACTATTGCGTTACATGGAGGGAGCTGTTGGCATTGGTAGAGTGCATTAAACATTTTCACAAGTACCTCTACGGGCAGGGATTCCGCGTCAGGACAGAAAGCGTCAGGACAGCAGCGTTGAAATGGCTTTTGCAGTTCCGTAATCCAGAAGAACAATTGGAACGGTGGATCGAGCGACTACAAATCTATCACTTTTCTATTGAATATCGAAAAGGTAGTACCCATGGAAATGCTGATGCAATCTCACGAAGACCATGTAGTTTGGAATGCAAGCACTGTTCAAAGGCCGAGGCTAAAGAAGACATTATAGATGTCCGGCTAATGACTATAACATGCACGGATGAATGGGACAAGGAACAACTAAGGAAGTGTCCGCTAGAAGATAGAGATATGTTATGCATTGGCTCTAACGAAACGAAAGACCAAATAGAGAGGAGATGTCAGCAGAGAGTCCCATTGCGAAGTCATATTGGGCACAGTGGAACAGTTTAGAATTGATATCCGGTTGCCTTCATCGAGTATGGGAGAGTGAGGATGGTCAAAGTAAAGGGGAAACTGATAGTTGTTCCAAGGAAAAGAATTCCCGACGTTCTCAGTGAGCTACACAACGGTCCAAGTGGAGGTCATCTTGGAATTACGAAAACGCTCGAGAAGATTAAGCAGAGATTCTATTGGGTTGGTTGCCGTCAGTCGGTCACTGAGGGGATTGCCAACTGTGAGGTTTGCAGCAGAGCGAAATGGCCCAAAACCCGGAGTCATGGCCAGATGAAGCAGCATATCTCAGGTGCACCATTTGAAAGGATCGCAATGGATGTCGTAGGCCCATTTCCTACTAGCAACCGCGGAAATAAATACGTACTGGTGGTTATGGATAATTTCAGTAAATGGCCAGAGGTATACCCAATCCCAAATCTAGAAGCGGAAACAGTGGCAGAAGTAGTTACAAACGATTGGGTTGCAAGGTATGGTGTACCAATCGAGTTACATTCTGACCAAGGCAGGCATTTCGAATGAGGTGTTTCAAGAAATGTGTAAGAGATTGGGCATTCGAAAAACACGGAGAATTGCATTTCATCCTCATTCCGATGGTATGGTGGAACGTTTCAATAGAACCTTGGAGGACACTTAAGGAAAGTAGTCGACAAGTACCATAAAGAGTGGGATACACACATATCATTATTCTTGATGGCTTACCGATCGGCAGTGCATGAGACAACGGGCCAAACTCCCGCAAAGGACATTTTTGGCAATGACCTTCGACTGCCAGCTGATTTGATGTTTGGGATAGATGCCGATGCGGAGAGACATGCCAAGAAATCCACTGGTGTCTTGGAAGAAGAGGTGAGAGAAATACACCATCTTGTAAGGCAACGAGCAAAGATTATGAGTGACAAGATGAAAGCCAGATATGATAAAGCAATTAATTCGGAAGGTTTTCGGGAGAGAGATGTGGTGCTGCTATACAACCCACAACGAAAAAAAGGTTTGTTACCGAAATTGCAGTGTAATTGGGAAGGCCCATACAAAGTTGTAAAACGGATCAACGATGTAGCTTACCGCATACAAACAATTGGGAAACCACGAACCAAAATGAAAGTGGTTAATTTGGAAAGGCTGGTAGCGTGTAGACCAGAAAATTTGTCTGATCGGGACGATCAGACTTAGGTGGAGGGCAGTGTGACGATTATTACCATCTCTAAGGTTATTAAATAAAGGCACAACAACAGAAACATTAAGCAAGCTAAATAAACACATTAATCATCATTTACCCACATACATACAAGGCAACGAAGAGATAACTCACATGCAGATGTAGTCATCGGCGGAAGTATTACTCACATATACACGCGCATACGGCTATGCGAGGGGCTATACACGTGTATCTGTAGTTTATAGTTGGTAGCGTATAGCTGGTAACCAAGTAGAAAATTCTAGCAAAAGAAACGTCTAGACATTTGGGCTCAAAGTATAAAAATAGCGAAAGCTGAGTAATCTGTAAGCAGTTTGTTTTAAGCACGCTATTATTTGCGAAGTGAAGTTTAATTGCGAAGTATGTACGGTTAAAGTAGTCTAATAAAGACCATTTTGTAATACATAATATTGGAGTGTTTTATTTAACAGTTTAGCGATACGAACTTAAGCAGAAGGTTGCAAATAAGCGGGATTTCCCTAAATTCGTTACAATAGCATGTTTTAATGATACTTTCTTGGAATACAAGGGCTTAATTAATTGTGTAATTCGCATTTTGCTTTTATAGTTATAATGCTAAAAAATAAGCAAGCAGTAAAAATTTCCCAATAAGTTCCCTTCATGGAAATTTTGTAAAAAGACGTAATTTCTAAATTTTAGGCCAAATAAGGCAAAGGAATCCAAAAGTTTTAGTTATGACTATTTGTTGAAAAGTTCCCAAAAGGGAACATTGTTAACAATAATTTATTTGTAGAAAACCAAATAAGCTGCACTAAAAATTCGCTTACCCACGCCCTGACAGTTGCAACTCGTTCTAAATAAAAACTGCATTAAAATACATATCTGCGTAGTTGATAAATTAAAAACGACAAATTCAGTGCAATTTTCATACTTGCATACAATCCTACCTACCTGCTTTTTTACGCATATGTTTGTAAATTTAGTTCAGATTTTTAATTGAAACCGTTGCAATAAAAATGTAATTGCACAATGAAGATTCGCGCAAAAACATCACCAACTGTTTATTGTAATGCATAAAATTGTAGCGCTCAAATTGAAATATATAAAATGTGTAAAATTGTGATATGACTGATGAGGTGTACTAAAAATGGTGTAGTGCAAATAAAGACCATGAAGTGGGAAATTGTAATTAAAAGTGTAATTACGATGGTTCCAAAAGTAAAAAGAGGAAGTAAATTAAAAAGGGACTTGAGGGAGAAACACAATGACACGTTTTGTTGCCGTCTCAAACGAAAGTTGTGCAAAGATTTAAGAATATCCGCCAGAGAACAGCTTATCTGAAATACAACTTCGAAGCTTATCTTCGAAAACATACTCCGATTTTTTGATATTGTAATCGGGTCTTAAGAAGGCTTGTGGACCATGTAGGTGGAGGCAAGTAAGGTAGGTATAATGGCTGCGACCTAGACTACTCAAGCAGCTAATGAAAAGTCGCTTTGCTGCCATAAAACACATCTGAACCCACTAAGAGTTACTCTCGCTGATAAAATACAACAAGTCTGAGCTGTTTATAAAATCAAAAATATTTGGAAGGCTTATTTCCGGTAATCTGCCCAGGTGTTTCTAAGGATCCAGACGTGTTCTAGCTAGAGCCGGGCATTTACACAGAAAGAGGCCAACAGTCTCTATGATAATTACGTCTTTACAACAACAGATCGCTTTAAGTTCATGGGTGTCGGCTGTAGATCTACCCACTAGACTCCTTGTCCTACTGTAATTGTAGTCTGACACTGTAGCCCTTGAAATTGCACAGCTCGTGCTGCTCTTCCCTTTTTGCTAAGCTTTGTACATATACAAATTTCGAATTTCGCTCTTGGCTGTCCTTAGGGGTATGCTTACCTCGACGCTGGTTATTCCCTCATTTCCCCTGAGCCCCGATGTACCAGTTCTTCCGTCATTTCATTTCTTCAATTACTCTCTGACGCGAAGCCCAGATAACGGATATTTCTAGAGTGTCCCTTAATGCATCTACTATAAGTTGCTTGCATGTTCCTTCTAGTTTTGAGTTAGTGTATGGTGTGGTGGAGCCTTTATTGCTGCTTGGCTGTCAGAAAAAATAGACACCTTTCTAGTTATGTTCATGATCTCGAGTGATTTACAGGCATGCCAAATCGTGACGACTTCCGCCTCAAACACGCTGCAGTATAATGGCAGTTTGGACGACTTAGTTATCTCTAGAGAATGCGAAAAGATTCGCCCACACTTAAGTCCATTTTGAAGCCGTCGTTATACCTTTATTAGCTGGAACCACGCCCCTGTTCTAATCTTTGGAATTAGCGGGGATGATAATATATTTCGAAGTTTAATGTTCGCAGCGGAAGTAAAGTAAGGACACTGCTATACCCTTTTAGAGTATCTTCCCTGCACCCAGAATCCCTGATTCTCAGCGCGGCTTAAGCCGACGTACACAGTATGTGCATATCTATCGGAAGCAGTGTTAATATGGGGACAGGTGCGACAGGCTCTGGTGGCATCAACACACGCAGTACCCTGGACTTTCTTTAGGTTGGTGAGATTATCGTTCGTATTAATGGCGTCCCACCATACTGTCCCTTACGATCATAACACCATAATTGGCTTGAAACTTTCTTTTTTATCTAACGTCGTCTTACAGGCGTAGAAAGCTATGCTGGCTGTACCCGCTCCTCGATGCGCGCTTTCCAGTTGAGCTTACAATCGATACCTAACCAAGTTTCTGGTACTATTTGATAGTTACCTATTTAGCTTTGGTAATTCAAAAAACCTGATTTGTACTTCCTCGTGAATATGCTTCTCCGGGTTGATCCCAAGGCCACATTTCTGTGCCCACCTACTTGGTTTTGTAAACGTTCTTCCCAAGATCTCACTCATCACGAATGGGAATGGGTCAGAAATCAGGCTAGGAACATCGCACCATTTGGGTCGAATTTTGCTAGAAAATAATTTATTGTAAGGAAAGGAGGAATGCAAACATTGAATTCAAGTTTTCACTGATTCGTCTTATATGGGAAACGATTTTTTTCGAAAAAGTTCGAACTAAGATCTGAATTTTTCGCTATTCAGTTCAGTACACAAATTTCAGAATCTTTTTACTTTTTTTTCTTTTTTCGTGGTTATTTTCACTTCATTCCAGATGGAAGAAAATTGGGGTTCCCACTTCTTAAAAAATACTTTTACTTGTTCTTAACTATGAATAAAAAGATGTACTATTTGCAAAATTTAGCTAAAAACACAATTTTTTGGTACCAAAAGTTATCTAAGACAAATTTCTATTTTACTTATGTGCAAATAAAATTTCCTAGAAAACTTCCCATTTGGGAAATTTTTCAAAAACCCTATTTTAGAACAAGAAATACTAGCGCAGACCTTTAAAGACGTGTTTCAACATAATTAAGTGAAATAAAAAATTTCCCTTACGGAAAATTCAGCAATACAAATATTTCGAATCCTAAAAGTGCTAGTTATAAGAAACGGTTAAAATGGTATGATTTAAAAGCAAAAAATAGAGTGCAAACTTGATGTAATCTTTAAATACTTTTCAGTTTGAAAATAATCGGTTTCGGAAAAATGTTTTTGAGAAATCGGTAGATAAAAAAAATTTTCCGATTATGACAGACACCACCACTTTTGGGTAAGGACTCTTAGAAAGACATGAGATAAGTTAGCTGGAACAGTTAGCTCTGGGGGTGTATTCAATGTAAGAAATGTGACTCATTGCCCACAAGAGAGCGCACTCAGCACTCTTAATACATTTTTACTGACATTATATGTGTATCTTACAGCGCTGCTATCTTAAAGGGTGGGTAACGAGTTTCATGAACTTAGTTTCTTAAAAGGTACTATGATGACCTGGGTCACAATTAATCCACCTACCTAAAGGAGATTGCAAGTCTGTACTTTTAGCAATGCAATGTAGAATTTCATTTGATGTGAAAATAAAATTTTTTTTTGCTGAACTCGGTTCATGAATTGCTCTACAGGAAACTCAATTATTGAAAATGACTGTCAAAGCGATATAAATTTATAGATAGCATAAATAAAAATAAATCGCATGCAATTATTTGCAAACAATTAAAGCACTTTGGTTAAGTTTTCATGTGGCATTATCAACATTTAGGTGGCTATACGCCAGAGGCTTGAAACGAATGTATGAAAAATATGCGAAAAATTCACAAGGGCTGGTTTATTACTATTTTTAGAATAATTTGTTCCAAATTGAATTCTGAGGAGTTTTAGGCCGAAATTCTCAACTATTGCATAAAGCGTATTTTTGCCCATTGTGAGTGCCCTCAGTGGGTGCGAGATAGCGGCACATTCGTCCAACCAGATTACTTCCTCTTTGATTTATCTGATGAACCTGAGTACTAGTCTACTTTGCCAACCCCTTCCAGTCATCTTGTTTGCAGTCCTGGACATTGGCATAGAGATGAATCTATTACCCTTCCTCCTCATCCTGACAGCTTCTGCCGAGGGCGCTTGTTGGTGTGCCCTACGTCGGAGCAATGACCTGTGATGGCACCCGTTAGTATTCTCACTACAAATTTGTGCAGCTTGAGAAGGAAGCTAGTTGCTTTCCTATACAAACATGGCCATAAGCACTTTCAGACTTCCAAATCTTTCGATTGGTCCATAACAAGACCGTTATCCTAACCCAGCGATGTTCACACGGCGCAGTCTGTCTCGCTTATGTCCATTTCTGAACCTTTACTAAATATTGCGCGAAGTTAAAAAAATTTGCCTTTCCAAAGGTAAATGCTCGCTTTCAATTTTTTTTTTTTCACTGTCGATTAGTCAATTTTTTTTTAAGTTTACTGCGTGTTTCAATTTATTGGTATCGTTTGCTGTATTTTGTTTCAATCCTTGTTTTTTTTTAATGGCTACCAATTTTTTATTTGTTTCCATTTTTTACTGTTGTTTTCACATTGCCTCATTTGACGTGTTCTCCTCCACACACATTTAGCAAATATTGACAATGCCATTGAAAGCGGTTGGCAACGCTACACCAGAAGGAAAATAAAGTAATCGATTACAGGCGCAAATTCAATTCGATTTGTTTTTGTTGCTCGATTACATTTCACGCAATTCCTCTGTATACCGGCACCTTTGCTTTTGTTAATTTTCAATCGTTAGATTTTCAAGTCTTTACAATTGCAATCGAAATTCGCTGCAAGCAAATTGTGGGCGTTTGATAGAATTGTACTCAGAATTTGGGGTTTTAGCATCATTTACTGCCATTGTTATTGTTATTGTACTTTGTTTTTATAGCTTTTGTCTAAGCAGTGTTCTATTTAGATGCAATTTTCGTTTACAAACTGGCATCAAAAGAAGAGGAAGCAGCAACAATGCATTGTAACGATGTATTTGTAACGCACAATGCTTTTGTTCTAAGAAATAAAGCCTTGTTGTTGTTGCCGTTTTTGTTGTTATAATTCTTTTGGTGTGTCGTTAGTTTTTTGTTTCAACTTATTTCATTGAGTTCTTTTTGTGTGTTCGAATTTATTGCGGTTTCCTGTGGATCTTAAACGCATGATTGCACTTTTAAGGTATCATTGCGCATAGACGGTGTTTATAAAAAGAATAAATGTAAGGCGCGATAAGCTCCGAAGACATTTTAGGCCGAGCTTCTCTTCCAATTTGCGTCGTGCTCCTTTTAATTTTCCCTACAAATTGGCGGGATGGGACCTACTTGTTTTATGGCGACTCCGAACGACATGTGCAAGGCAGATAAGTTTTCACTGAGAGCTTGTTATGGCAGAAATACACTCGGAGCGCTTGCCAAACACTGCCGAGGGTCGATCCCGCTTAGAAAAATTTTCCTTTTATTGAAAAATCTTGTTTCTAAAATTTTGATGCTGCTTTTCCTGGGGCGTGAACCCAGGATCTTCGGTGTGGTAGACGGAGCACGTTACCATCACACTACGGGGGCCGCCAGAGGGTGTTTGTATAGAAAAAATATTAAGAAATTTTATAACTAGAATATGAAATCGTATATGATGTGTGTGTGTGTGCGTGCGTTTTATACGCGCCCAAAGTACTCAACCGATCTTCAGAAAATATTTCAGGGTATGTTACGTGATTACCCGGTATTTTTCTGGCTATATAAAATTTTACAAAAAAGGGCGGTGCACTATTAAAAATGTTTTTTTTTTCAATGTCATTACTGGCATGCTTTTTTTACCATAATCAATAGTTTAAGGACCAAACTAGACTATAATATCAAAGAATTATACATATTATACTAGCAGACCCGGCAGACATTATTCTGCCCTAAATTTGGGCTATCTGCATACATTTTAATAAGCTTTTTCCGTCTAACTCTGCCCTACCCCTTTACACTTTTTTCTAATCTTTTTATTCACTCCTCCCTCCGTCTTTTTCGCTTCATCTCCATCTTCGTCTCATTCTATCTCTTTCTCAGTCTCCTTTTCTCTTTTCTCTTCTCTCAAGTTTTTCTCCTTCTTCTTCATCTCTTATTGCCAGTCCCAGAGGGTGGTATGTATTTTGTTCCAGTCCCATTCCGAGCCTCAGTCCCAGTCCCACTCCCGGTCTCAGTCCCAGTCCTAGTCCTAATCCCAGTCCCAGTCCGTCTCTGGTATACTTCCCGGAAAAAAGCATCGTAAATACTAATATAGGCAAATTTATATACGAAATTTCAGGCAAATCTAATAGGACGTATATAAATAGTATGTGGTTATTATTAATTCTTGTCTTTATTTCGGCTTCGCATGCATATTTATCAGTTTTGCCAGGTTGATGCGACTAAATCGAATATCACAATGAACTTTAGAGCTCTCAGCAACAGCTTTCATTTGATATCCGTAATGCACACACATTCTAGGGGTATCTGGGTCCATGGTTTGGCCTATATCTCGAGACCGTAGTCACCCAGCGGTGTAAAACTTACTCTGTACTAAAGCATACACCAACAGCTTCAATTTGATACCCATAATGAAAAAACACAATCTAGGTGTATCCGGGCGCACGTTTTAGCCTACAACTCGAGACCCTAGTCACCCACCCAGCGGCATAAAACTTACTCTGTACTAAAGCACTCGTCAACAGCTTCAATTTGATACCCACAATGTAAAAACATTGTCTAGGCGTTCACGGGCCCACTTTTGGCCTATATCTTCAGACCCATATTGTATAAACACATTCTAGGGGTACCCGGGTCCACATTTTGGCCTATATCTCGAGACCCTAGTCACCCAGGGGTATGAAAATTACCCTGTACTATAGCACGCATCAGCAGCTTTCATTTGATATCCATATTGTATAAACACATTCTAGGGGTACCCGGGTCCACGTTTTGGTCTATATCTCGAGACCCTAGCCTCCCAGTTGTATGAAGATTATCCTGTACTATAGCACTCATCAACAGCTTTCATTTGATGTCCATATTGTATAAACACATTCTAGGGGTACCCGGGTCCACGTTGTGATCTCAAGACCCTAGGCACGTACCCAATATGCTCATAAAATTTCATGAAAATCGGTTCAGCCGTTTCGGAGGAGTTAAGCCTCTAACACCGTGACAAGAATTTTATATATTAGATATATATCACCGAGTTTCACGTTTATACTTTCTAAATTGCGGCAGGAATGACCAAAATCGTCTTATCTGTACGATCGGTTGTATGGGAGATATATGTTATAGTGGTCCGATCCTACCGGATCCGACAAATGTCTAATATAATACAAAAATACATCCTTGTGCCAAATTTCATTGAGATATCTCAAAATTTGAGGGACTAGTTTGCGTTCAAACAGACAGACGGACATGGTTATATCAACTCAGTTCGTCGCCCTGATCAATTCGGTATACTTAATGGTGAGTCTATCTTCTATATTTCTCAACGTTACAAACATCGGACCAAAGTTAATATACTATTTCATGTTCATGAAAGGTATAAAAAGCTGCGGAAATTTGTGATTTTCGGAGTAACTAGTAAAAATGTGATAAAAGTCAGAAAACGGAAAACCGCTCGCTATCTATTGGGGTTTCAAATGTTTCTATTTACATCAATAGTTTGCGGTAAGTTTTGTAATTTTTCAATGATACTAGGACGTTTATCTTTTTTGCACTCATGTTGTGTGTGAAAATATTAATAAACAAGTTGCACACCAGAGAACAGCGCTGAACGATTCTTCTTTCTTCTTAATAAAAATCCCAGTTTTTTGGAGTGACCGCGAAGGGTTGAATACAGTTTTAAACAATAAAAAAAGTAAAGCATTATCTTTTCAAACATCATAACAAAAACACTAAATGCAGTTTTGCCTAAATTTTTGAATTTCAGTTGGCGGAAATATATTATTACTATGTAGGTATTATTCCTATTGTTTATCAATAAAAATTCCAGATCTAAGAATTTGGTTATAGTCAGAATATTCAGTAACTTTACCGAACTCTGAAGACGTTACAACCGATTCCACACCATCTACTTCTTCTAGAAAACGTAGGAGACCCTGCGCATCTTATCCAGATTTGTCAGAATCCAGTAAAAGGAGAAAAAATACAATGGTACTTAATGAATATGGATTTGAACAAATCTATAATGCATATCTTCAAGGGTTACGTTCGATAGGAGAAGGAACAGAAGCTAAACTTTAAACATTAAGGTTTGCTGACAGTGAAAATAAGACCTTATTCTCGAATATCATAGAAGACACAAGGCAGACAAAAATGTTAACGGATGAAGAAGCATTGAGCGTATTTATTGACTTTGATTTAACGAAAGCACAATATTTGTACTTGGGAAATTTAACGAACGAACGAAAACGTTTTGTGTTTCCACCATATCACAAAGTGCAAGAAGTTAAAACTACTTGCTATCCACCATCTTCAGCTATGGAAATTACAGACACAAGTGCAAAAATAGTAAGGCTTCATGATGTATTAGATCACACTGCAGCTAGAATATTGACAATAGATTCAGTGTATAGGAATGGAGATGTGATGGCTCATCCAGTCAAAGCCAGTACAAAAAAAACTGCCAGAAGAGTCTGAACTAATTGATGCAAACTTATTTATCACTTTTTTGGACAAAATTGGGACTGGGTCTGGAACTGTAGCTGGTACTGGAGCTGAGCCTATGACTGGGACTGTCACTGGAGCTGGGGCTGTGACTGCGACTGGGATTGGGAGTAAGGGATGTAGTAGCATAAAAAGAACTTGAGAGACAACCATGGAAGGGGGAAGAGACTGGGATGTGATAGTGTTAGACGAAGATAGAGGGATAGGGATAGATGCCCCCCACCACTCCAGAAGGATAGAGCGCTAGAAAGAAAAAATAGGAGGGAAACGACGAAGAGGGCGAAAGAGACGCATAGAGAGGAGTGAGTAAAAATATAAAGAAAGGAGGGAGAGAGGGAGGGAGACTAAGAGGTAAAAAGTTATTAAAAGTTATGCATCTGAACTATAGTTAGGGCAGAGCAACGTCGAGTATATTATATAAACAAAATTTTTTTTTTTTTAATAAAATAAGCTGTTTAAAAAGGAAGTAAGTTACTTGGGTTACAAAGTAACGACTGCGAATGAAAACATAGAAGCTGTAAAGGATTGGCCAATACCACAGAACCTGCATGAATTGAGAATTTTCCTTGAGCTATGCACATATTACCGCCGATTTGTACCAAAATTTGCCAGCGTAGCCCATAGCATCCACGAGAAAATTAAGCAAAGATTCTATTGGGATAGTTGCCGTTAGTCGGTCACTGAGTGGATTGCCAATTACGAGGTTTGCAGCAGAGCAAAATGGCCCAAAACCCGAAGTCATGTCAGATGAAACAATATAACACAGGTGCACCATTTGACAGGATCGCTATGGATGTCGCAGGTCCATTTCCTGCTAGCAAGCGCGGAAAAAAATATGTACTGGTGGTTATTGATTATATCAGCAAATGGCCATACGTATACCCAATCCCAATTCAAGAATCGGAAACAGTAGCAAAAGTATTTATAAACAAGGTTTGCAAGGTATGGTGTACCAATGGAGTTACGTTCTGACCAAGGGAGACATTTTGAATCAGGTGTGTTCCAAGAAATGTGCAAGGCATTCAAAAACCACAAACAACTGCATTGCATCCTCAGTCCGGTGGTATGGTAGAACGTTTCAATGAAACTTGGAGGAGCACTTAAAGAGAGTAGTGGACAAGTTCCATAAAGAGTGGGATACACACATATCATTATCCTTGATGGCTTACCGATCGGCAGTGCATGAGACAGCGGGCCAAACCCCGCAAAGGTAATTTTTGGCAATGACCTTCGACTGCCAGCTGATTTGAAGTTTGGGATAAATGCCGGTGCGGAAGGAAATGCCAAGAAATCCACTGCTGTCTTGGATGAAGAGATGAGGGAAATACACGATTTTGTTAGACAACGAACCAGGATTATGAGTGACAAGATTAAAGCCAGATAAGATAACGCAATTAATTCGGAAGGTATTCGGGAAGGAGATTTGGTGGTGCTATACAACCCACAACGAAAAAAAGGTTTGTCCCCGAAATTGCAGTGTAATTGGGAAGGCCCATACAAAGTTGTAAAACGGATCAACGATGTAGTTTACCGCATACAAACTATTGGCAAACCTTGAAACAAAATGAAAGTAGTTCATTTGGAAAGGCTGGCAGCGTTTAGATCAGAAAATTTGTCTGATCGGTACGATCCGACTTAGGTGGAGGGCAGTGTGGCGAATTTTAGCATCACTAAGCTGTTAGTAAGTAAAGGCACAACAGCAAAAACATTAAAGCAAGCTACACTTGTGTACATGAACATATAAATCGTCATTTATACACAAACATAGAAGGTGCCGAAGAAATAGCTCACACACACACATGTAGTCATCAGCCGAAGTAGTTACTCACTCATACACACTCATGTGGCTATAAGCTACAAATATACACGTATAACTGGTAACCTAGCATCAGACACAATTGTTCTCGAACTGTTCGCAAAATCTCTAGACCTTAGGCGAAATGGGTGAACGGAAAAACCGAGAGCATAAAAGCAGCGCAAGCTGAGGAATCAGTATTCAGTTTGATTTAAACACGCTATTAGTTGCGAAGTAAAGTATAATTGCGAAGTATAATTGTACTACTCCTAAAGTACTCGTAAGAAGAGAATTTTGCTGGACATGTGGTAAGATAGGCGTGCTAACTCGTGATTGTTGTCGTAAGCCACAGGGAAAGGACCAGAGACCACATTGGAACCGAGGGTTGGGGTCTTCGGAGATGCAACCTCGTAGAAATAAGAAACGTTCGAATACACAAAGGGCCGCATCTTGGTAACAACGTATGTGAACGGAGAAGCCGTAGCAGCGATTAACACGGGAGAGACGAGGAGCTTTATAAGTGATGCAATGGCGAAGAGATTAAAAGCTGGCAAATTCAAGGAAGTAAAGACACGAGTAAGAATGGGCGACGGTAGAGCAATAACAATGAAAGAAGCGGTAGATGCAGAATTAAGAATTGGTTATAAAGTACAACGGAGCGATATGCTAATCTTACCGGTACTGGGCGATGATGTGGTAATTGGAATATCTGGTGAAGGTAAACCTGGATATGAGATGCGGTGGTCAGAAAATAAAGTTGAGAGCAGACGAACGGAAGCAAAAGGTAGGTATATGTACAACTATGGTCGAAACGAATAGCGAAGATTTCAAGGAACACAACCCAGTAGCGTCGATAGCTACTAGCAAGACGGAGGATTCGGTGAGTAAATTTCCGAGCCAAGAATTACAGGTTTTGGCAAAGATGTCAGGAGTATCCCATGTGGCCACACACAAAATAGTTATGAGAGACGACCGCCCGATTAAGCAAAGGTACTATCCGAAGAATGCAAGAGAGGGTTTTGTACCCTCATAACATATAAATACATACATATAGATTTTTAAATATAATATTTGAATTTTATAACCTTGAATTTTTAACAAGATTAGAATTTATAACTTATACATTTCCTATGAAGTACCCGAAATATATATTTATCCTTATAAATTATCCGCCAAAATATATATATTATCTTGTATATTGAATTACTAACTACAAAATTGAAGTAAAATTAGACTTGCGCACCTTTGCACGCAAGCAAAATATTAACATTTCCGTCCACATAAATTTTTAATATAGGGTCACCTTAATGTACACCTAATATTTAGAGAAGAAGTCGCCAAAAATAAGCGCCGCTACTAATTGGAATTTTGCTATACATACTTACGCACCAGCATACGATACACCAACGCACGCCGTACAACAGAAGTCAAAAGCATCGGGCAAGGCAAACACAACGACGTTAGAATCAGGTGACAACCAACAGATGTACAAACACACAATAGTCAAAGCGACGGCTGGAAAACGTATGCGGGCAAATGCAAATACATTGTAGGAGTATTATGGTGAATGGATATTTATGGAAAGAAATATTCACCGGAATAACTGTTTTAATAGATTGTTAATATTATTAGATAGAAATTGTTATTATAAAATAACCGTTTGCCTGCGTGCAAAATGAGTATATAAGTGCGACGAATTCGCATTAAAATTCAGAGATGTTAGGAGACAGGCATAGGAGTCGGTAGGTTTTATTACTACCGACCAAGAGTACACCTGAAGGTTTTGACTTCATTTGTACTTAAAGTATACTCGTCTGGAGGTTTTTTTGCTCCATTCAACCGCAGAGGTTGGCCGAGGGTTTTGTTACCTCAGTCACCTTTTACGCAGCTAGGGAACGAGCTAGGAGTAAAAAGTATAATTTGATGAAATAAATATTTATAACGTTCTCTTACACGAAATTAACAGTTTTATTCATTTTCGAAGAACCGGTAGGAATTTTTATTTTCAGGAACCCTGGACGGACTGAGGCCAACCCCGGCAAAACCAAAGGAAAAGTCCGTCACAATTTTAAACCAAATTTTTTTTGTTGTACAAAAAAGTTTAATATTTAGGCTCAAGCTTCCAGCCGTGTATTTAAATTAGGTCCATTAAATACAAATGAGTTAAGGTAGTCATTTTTCTTATTAAATCACAAATCGTATTACAGAACATACTATTTCAACCTTATTGAAAAGGTAAATCAGCACTTTATTTTAAAAATAATAAAAGAAAATTGTTTAAAGGTTAGATATAATTTTTTGTATAACTACATACTATCCCCATTTTTATAAGAAACATTTTTCTCGCACCAAACTTTTAAATATATTAACTTCCAAATTTTTTAATTAATCCTTCTATGAACTTCAGAACTGCTGGATCAGCTACATTTGTATAAATTTGCCGAAATCCTAATTTGGGGTCAACAACCCTAGCTATTCTCAAAGCACAAAGTTTTTGATCCATGATGCCCGGTGCTCCTTCCGCTATTATATCATTGGCAGATTTCGTACAATACATATTTTTTCCCAATTTGGTTTCGCAAGCACTACATTCCTTGACGTTTACTGTACTTGCTTCGCCTTTTATTAATTCAAAACCTGGGAATAGTCTTCTCACTGCAATAGTTTTAATAGTTGTGCCATGCCGAAGTGGTTCTTTGCAAAGTGGTATTAGCTCCACTCCATCATTTTTGTTAAAGGCCTCTTTCAGTTCAATTCCAGCTATATACTCATTGCCTAATCTGTCTTTTGGTATATTTTGCAAATGTACTTCTTTCACTTTACGACTTGGTCCACAGTTAATTACTGATTTAGATGCAGCAACTAAATCAGCTGCAACGATGATTGAATCTTTAATTGCATGTTTGATGTAAACCGAAGTTGTGATCACTATCTTCATATTGACTAATGAGCCAGGGCATCTATACTTTCCTTCAGTAACTACTGCTACAAAATAACGCCAATCGTCTGTACTTGAAGTTGGGCCAGTACTTGAATTTTGGCCATTATAAAGTCGCAATTGTGAATTTACATTTGTCATAAGACAGGTAAGGAGAACAACCAAGATAGTGATATGACTGTGTAAGTTCATTTTAGGGTCTGCCTCTCCGCTACTTGCAAGAAATATAAATTAACTAAAGCAAGACAAGTTTTGTGGACGCTATTTATACATATTCCTAAAGCTTGATTAATTTTTCGTGTGCAAGTACACCGTTAGAAATCTGAGCCAAAATTTTCAACCATTCACCGGTTTAAACACTTTTTTCAACATTTTGCTACTAAATTGGAAAAAGTTTCAAAAAATTCAAAAATACAAACTTGTAGTCACTTCTAGGTTTGAAACGAAAGCAAAAGGTTTCAAAAATCTAAAAATAGAAACTTGAATAAAAACGTATGGTTTTAAAACTTTATCCTAAAGGTTTAAAATTGGTTCTCAAAATTTAAAAATAACACATTTTATTTGTAAAAAGTGCTGCAAGTGTGCTGCTTTTTCAAAAACTTTTGTTATACATATAAGGTGTTATGAAATGATTTCTTACACAGTAGGTAGATCAACGCTGTAGGAAAAATTTCTATTTCAAAACTGGTGCGTTTCTTGTACATGAGGAACATCTACTAATTCGCCCTCTATATCCTTTTACATGCTCTTATTGTCGAATTTAACATGGCAATTTCCTAGTTGGTTCGAGTTGCATTAACTTTTCTATAGTTCCGGGCTAGATACATATTTCCACTTTAGAACTAATTGGTGTATTGTAGCTCTTTCGGTAGTTCCAAACTAGTGTAAAAATACAGTTTAGTGGTTTTCTTGTGACTATTTCGTTGGCTCCGAACCGAAAAGAAATTCTAGATGCTGCTTCTAGTACGATATTAGAACATTTATCGACACCTCCGAGCCAGTGGGAAAGTTTGGGAAAAGAAATCATACTTATAGTCGAAGTTAATTAAATCTGGTAGTAAAATTTATCAATAAAATTTATCAATAACAGGCTTTTCTGATCTAAGTCCAGCGTGCAAATAAAACTAGATTATTCCACTATTTTCCCAACGTTTCGCTAATCTTTGTTAGCATCTTCAGGGGGTATTTATTTTAAAAAAGTATAAGTAAGTATTTATTTTGTTGATAGCATATTTGTCAAAAATAAAGGACCCGCGCTGTCGATTTTATGAATGGGTAAGTAATCTTGTTAGTACCAAACTTGTAATTATTTGGCAATTTAGGTCTAGTTCCGAACAAGAAATGTATATCACAAGTTACTCACTGAAAGACTTTCAGGAAACCGCCCACTTTTTTTTATAGCTCTAATTGTAGGCATCTCCAGTTTCAAATTGAAACCCAGTTCTATGCACTCATTTTCAGGAAGACCGGTATAATCTATATTTTAAACAAAATTTCGTTTGGTCATATGCCTTCAATGTTTCAGATTTAGGCTCAAACTTTTAACCGTGTGCATGACAAAATTTCAAACCTTTTATTGATAAAAAAGCGGCCGCCGTGGGGTGGCGCGACCGTACTGCGCATACCACACCGAAGGCCTTGAGTTCAAGTGCCGGCCAAAGCAATATTAAAAATTCAAAAGAAGTTCTTCCAATGGAAAAATATTTATCTAAGCGCGGTCGCCCCTCGGCAGTGATTTGGCATACACCCCAATCGTATATCTACTATGAAAAGATTTTCAGTGAAAATTCATCTTCCTTGCAAAAGCTTCCGTATGGAATCGGCATAAATCATGTAGGTCCCGTCTAGCTAATTTGTAGGGAAAATCGAAAGGGAGCAAGACGCGAATTCGAAGAGAAGTTCGGCCTAAATCTTCTAGGAGATAAATACCACCAAGTATTAATTAATTTGGTTTTCTTTTTAGTTTTGTATGGTTAATGTGTCAAGCATAATGCAAATTCTAAATCAGTTAAACAAACAGCTTTTGGTCTACCAAACTAACAAATTCAAGGTAGTTATGTTTATTCTAGTGAAATGAAATTAGCGCGTATTTGTTACAATATTTTTCTATTCTTTTTCAGAGCAAAATTTAATTGTACCTACTTGCTGGTTTCCTTATTTGTACAGCTGAATTGTGGTATTAACTTCATATAAGTTAAGTGACATGTGTACAATATGGCCGTATTTTTAACCCTTTCACGCATATGGCACACCGGTGTCCCACAAATATTTCCAAAAAATTTTGTTATGAAGGTATGGCATAATCTTCTAAATAGTTCGACTTGTGCGTTACGTAGCTAAATTTTTTTGACCAAATATTGAACTGTCACCGAGTTTTAAACTATATTTCAGGTCTCAGGTCTCTAGATATCCAGGAAGTTAGTTACAAATCGATTGCAAGATTCCCAATGTAAAACTAGTTTCTTCAATATCTCGATCCATGCGCCACCCAGCGGAATTTTTTTGATAAAATATTGCATTGTTTCATGTCAAGTTTCATGTCTCTAGCTCATCGGGAAGTTACTCGAAAATCGATCGCAAGATTCCCCCCGCTTTTAAAGGATTTGCAGTTATCTTGGCTAGCGCCCCCCTCCCCCCTAACGGAACTTTGTTTTCTATAAGTTTTATTGTCACCAGGCCTCTAACTAAGTGCCAAGTTTCAAGTCTCTAGGTAACCGGGAAGTTAGTTAAAAATGGATTGAAAAATTCCCGAATTAAAATTTGTTTTCTTACTATCCGATCCGCGTACCACCTAGCGAATTTTTTTTGATCAAACGTTGCATTGTCACCGGGTTCTAACCCACGGCCCAAGTTTCAAGTCTCTTGCTCACCGGCAAGTTACTCAAAAATCGATCGCAACATTCTCCTCGTTTTTCAGGCATTTGTAGTTATCTCAATTAGCACGCCACCTAGCGGAACATTGTTTTCTATAAATTGTATTGTCACCGGGTCTCGAACTATCTGCTAAGTTACAAGTCTCTAAGTAACCGGAAAGTTAGTTAAAATTGGTTTGAAAGATTCTCAAATTAAAACTAATTTTCCTAATATCACGATCCATGCGCCACCTAGCGGATTTTTTTGATAAAATATTGCATTGTCACCGCGTTCTGACTTGAGGCTCAAGTTTCATATCTCCAGCTCACCGGGAAGTTACTTAAAAATCTATCGAAAGATTTGTAGTAATCCCACTTAGAGCGCCACCTAGCGGAATTTTGTTTTCTGTAAATTGTTTTGTCACCGAGCCTCGAACTGTGTGCCAAGTTCCAAGTCTCTAGGTCATCGGGAAGTTAGTTAAAAATAGATTAAAAGATTCCCAAATCTAAACTAATTTTCTTAATATCTCGATCCATGCACCACCTAGCGATTTTTTTTTTTGATCAAATATTGCATCGTCACCGGGTTCTGACTCACCTCCCAAGTTTCAAGTCTCAAGGTCACCGGGAAGTTACTTAAAAATCGATCGCAAAATTCCCTGCCTTTTTCAGGGCTTTCAGGGATTTTCGTTTATCTCGATTTGTCTGCCAGCTGGCGGCATTTTGTTTTCCACGAATTGTAGTGCCATCGACTCGCAAACTATGTGCTAAGTTTCAAGTCCCAGTCAAAATTCCCATTTTAAAATTAATTTTCTGTATATTTCGATCCGTGCGCCACCTAGCGGGTATTTTTTCACTTGCATTGTAATGTCTCCCAGATCTGACTATGGTCAAATATCAAGTGTCTAGCCTAACGGGAAGTTACCGAAAAAGGTTTTTCCGTGGGTGAAAAATTCCTATGGAAATGAGGGGACAAACATGAAAGCGACTTAATATAAAGGTAATAAAAAAGGACTATCTATAACTGAGTAAAATCTTGTTAGCATCAA
Organism: Eurosta solidaginis; assembly: GCF_040869045.1. Taxonomy (NCBI): domain Eukaryota; kingdom Metazoa; phylum Arthropoda; class Insecta; order Diptera; family Tephritidae; genus Eurosta; species Eurosta solidaginis. The sequence continues at coordinate 11,689,755 of NC_090322.1, forward strand.
ATTTGTACTTATTTGGCAATTTAGGTTTAGTTCCGATCCAGTAATGTGTATCACAAGTTACTGACTGAAAGGATTTCAGGGAACCGCCCACTATTTTTTTTTATATTTCTAAGTGTAGACATCGCCAGTTTCAAATTGAAACCCAGTTCTATGCACTCATTTTCAGGAAGACCGGTATAATCTATATTTTAAACAAAATTTCGGTTGGTCATTTGTTTTAAAAGTTTCAGATTTAGGCTCAAACTTTTAACCGTGTGCATGACAAAATCTCAAACCTTTTATTGATAAAAAAAGCGGCCGCCGTGGTGTGGTGCGACCGTACTGCGCATACCACACCTAAGGTCTCGAGTTCAAGTGCCGGCCAAAGCAACATCAAAAATTCAAAACAATTCTCCAATTGGAGAAAAGTTTGTCTAAGCGGGGTCGTCCCTCGGCATTGATTTGGCATACACTTCAAGCGTTTTTTTTTACTATTGTAACGAAAATATTTCTTTGGAAACTGAACTTTCAAATATATGTCATTGTGAAAATTAATTTAGTGAGTTTTCTTGAATTCGTTCGTGGATAAAGAATCAATTTTTCTTATATAAATTTTATTCACGATTTATTTGATTGGCAATCTAGGGATACATTTTTTTTCACCCGTAACAATTGGTGTCAGAAGTGGGATTGCTAAACGAATAAGAATTGCAAGTTCGAAGAGTTGCGAATTCAACAGCTTAGATCAGAACTAGAAATTCGTGGTTTGCCAACAAACGGAAATAAAATCGAGCTACAGACACGGTTAAGGGAAGCTGTAAATCCGACGGTTTAGATGTCGACGCTTTTAATTTTCGCGTTTTAGATTTATCCACCAAACTTGAGAACGTAGAAGGAACGTCGTCTTCAGTAAGTACATGCTTCGACGATTTGCTCATGGCTATTCAAGACCAGTTGGCTGAGAACTCTATAGAAATGGTTGAAAGCTTGGAAACCCGACTGGCTGAAAAATTATCTGAGAATTTATCGAAAATACACAGCGGATATGGGTGAGAAAGTTACAGCAATTGGTGAGCAGGTAAAGCCGTTTGGAAAGAATCGTCGAGAAGATTCAATCTATCGAAGAAAAAGTTGGGTGTTTAGAAAACCATGTTTGCGCAGCGACAACAACGGTTTCTGGTGGAATTTAATTTAATTTAATTTATTTGGATTTAAGTCGACACAGACACAATGCGGTCGACTACTAAGATATATAAAATATAAAATTAATGTTACAATTAAAAATAATTAAATTCAACCATACATATGAAAGAAAGTACAAAATATCAGGCCAGACGTGACAGTATTGAATTATATAATTCGGAAAACGAACATTCAAAACTGATGCAGTTATACAAGTTGTTGTAGTGCGAACACCAGCTTCGCAGTGGATTATTTTTGGCAAAATTTTGCCGGCAAAGTGGTAAATAAAAAGGCACAAAGCGCCAGGAACAGCAAACAAAACAGCAGAAACTAACAAGATCAGATGAGTCGATCTCGCCCATAATAAGCTTGTGAATGAACATTACCCCGAGTAAAGTTTTTCAATTTTCTAAAGTTGGCAGATTTATAAGGAGAAGCCTATTTCTATATGGTGGCAAATGCACACTAGAATCCCAGTTAAGACCACTTAGTGCAAATATAATGAATTGCTTCTGTACTGACTCAATACGCTTTATAAAGTTTTGATACCCTGGGCACCAGACACACGAACAATACTCTAAGATTGGTCGTACCAACGATGTGTAGAGGGTCTTAGTCAGATACGGATCATTAAACTCCTTAGCCCATCGCTTCACAAAACCGAGTATACCCGTTGTTTTGCTTACCATTGATGAAATATGCGTATTAAAAGTCAGTTTAGGATCAAAAAGAACGCCTAGATCACTTACGACAGATATACGCTCCAAAGGCGTGCTGTTTAACGTATACGATGTCAAACTTGGCTTCACTCGGTGAAATGTCATTAGTTTGCACTTCGAGCAATTCAAAAGTAGTAAATTTGCAGTACACCAGCATTGAAATGAGTCCAAGTCTGCCTGAAGAAACTCCACACGGGAAGACTCCGAAGGCAAGTATGAGTAACAAAGTTTAACATCATCCGCATACATAAGAGTTCGGGAATGTATGAGAGTTTGTGGTAAGTCATTTATAAACAAGGTAAAAAGTAACGGACCCAAATGACTAATGAATGAAATTTAAAGTTCCTCCTTATGATGGGACTATTGCTTATTAGACTTTTGAGAGGCAGCTTGAGTCGGCAGCAATGAGCAATAACTGGTGTGACTGATAAGGCAACGGCTTTGATCCTTTCGTTGAAAGGGTCTGCAACAGAGGTTTTGAGCATAGTACCTACGGGTGAAGAACGCAGTTTTACGGCCATAACGAATGCACTCGAGAAGAAATTCGGCAGTGGACACCGGAAAAATATTTTTCAAAGGAATTGTTATAGGGGAGACGTTACAGGACTTGGCCACAGAAATTGAACAGCTGTAACAGTGAGTTTATTGAACGTATTAAAATTCAAGCGTTCATTCCCTTATGCCATGCTGAAAACAACGTTTGCGGAGACAGTTGCACATGCATTGACTCAAGAAACAGCCACACTCCGCAGACCTTCGTATCGCGGACGTCGTGTAGATGTTGAGGAAAATGAGTTGCAGACAGTTTGTAATGCTCCTAAATCTGTTCTACCAACTTCGGGGGCTCAGAGGAAGTTTGAAGGTAATGGTTTTAAGTGTGGCAGGAAAGGAAATAAGCTCGAATTTGTGTTGTTGTAGGAGTCAAATCCTCAGCAAAATAGAGCAAGCACTGACAGCACAGCAGACATTTCATTAAAATAAATCGAACCAGCTGGAGGGGGGTCAAGCTGGTTCCTGTGAGAGGATATACAGGTGGGGAAGAACGTATGCTGACATTGGGTACAGTGTAATGTCATATTTAATTGTAGCTGACAACTCCCCCTCTGGAAAAGTGCAAGATGCAACCATGCATCAAATGCACTTGGCATCACCGAAAATGTTGGAGTCGAATAACGCGGAGAATTTCTGATTGGTTGAATCTGCCATATAAAGGTTCCATTTTAGGAACAAGCAAAGAATTATTCTACACGCACCCAACTATACGAAAACTCGCACTCACTTATTATTTTAATTTTCCAAGTCAATAAAACTGTTTTTCTTTTTAGTACTATCAAAACGTATTTTTATTTATACATTTTTAGTTCAACACTCAGTTTCCCACTCAGCATTTAGGTGATTCAATTATGAACTTCCCTACATATCAATACAATTTGTCTAAACTTTCTGACTAAATAATGAGTTATCATACAACTGAACAAAAGAAATAATCAAATATGAATACTTTTGATGACGAAAAACTAAAAAGCATTTTTCGATCACTTTTTGGAATCATTTTTGAAGTCCTTTAATGACTAAATTTTAATATTTCATAAAAACCAACAAAAAGAATAATCAAATATGCTTACGTTTGATGATCAAAAACTGAATTTAATTTTTCAATCACATTTTGGAATCATATTTGAATCAAATGTGTTTACTTCAGGTGATCAAAAATTTATAATCATTTTTCCTTCAGCTTTCTGAATCTTTTATGAATATATTTGTTGACTGAATAATGAATTTTATACTTGTTGAAATTTTACTTTTCATTAAAAATTTTATTTTTTTCACATACACATATTTTTTCAATCATGAAGCTAAGAAAAAATATATAAAAATTTTATTATTTATGCAAAAGATATTCTTCAAGACAAAAAAATTGTAATGCTGGTCGTGAACGAAGATGTCCCCAACCATTTCTCCCCTTCAGTTTCCCAGAAAATGCATAATGATTGGACAATACAAAGTTTGTGAGCTACTTGAACCCCAGGTAAGTGAAACTCTCTTGACATATGTACCTGGATATGTCTTCAACATCCCGTGCCGTATCGTATTTTAAGATATTGACGATCATATCTGATGTTGGATGTTGTAGTCGCAGGTGTATATCGGTCAAGTTTGTTTGCGAGTTAGCTGTGGTTCGAATAGCTCACTTTCGTATGCTTTCTTCCCCTGATGAAATAAGATTATTATGCAGTACCCAATTTTGAATGAGATATGAAGAATAAATGCATTATAATGGCATTCAAAAATGATTCAAAAATCTCAACCAAAACGATTGAATTATATTCACGAATATGATCAGAAAATGACTGTGAAAAGCAGTCAAATATTACTCTAAAACAATTAAAGCTAAATTTTACAATGATATCAAATATGAATAAAAAGCGTTTAGAAATAGGAATAATAAATGATTATTCAAGAATAATCACATTTATGGTACATTTTTCTCCCGACGATACGTTAATTTTCGAATAGAAAATGCTTTTAAATTTGAAAGTTTTTAATCATGTTGGGGTTTGATATTTAAATATTTTTTGATCAAAATTTTCAAAAAGTGCTGGCTAGGTTCCTTTTGTTCTTAGCACAACTGTATTTTTGTAGTTTTATAAACGTTTTAATTTCGCCGTTTGCTTGCGGACTTAAATTTTTCGCGTTCGTTTAGCTGCCGGTTTTCTTCAAACTCCATAATAAAGGCAGGGTTGGTTAAAAAGAAGGTGAAGCCACTTATTGGAGCAAACCTGTGTACTGAAACTTGCGAGGAAACATTTTTAATAGCTGAACTTACTTGTGATGTGGCGATTGAGAATATGACAGCTTTACGTGATTTCATTGTGGCGGATATTGCTGACGAAATTATAATTGACGCCGATTTATTGATGGCTCATGGGATCAATATCGATTTGGAAAGTATGATAGCGAAGTATAACAATAGTGAAGTGAAGCTTTGTTACGGTTACGAGAGATCTCACAAAGTTCGGCAAGTACATGTGGTGGATAGTCAAGAAATTCCAGCCGTATCTGAGGCAGTTATTTGGGCGAAAATTAATGGGAATTTGGGCGGAAACAAGTTATGGATGATTGAAGCGGCACAAAACTCTACACCGAGCGTATTGGTTGCTAAAACTTTAGTAAATTCAAATAACGACGGACTTATTTCGGTAAGAGTTCTTAATGAAATTTAATCACCTAAACATATTTGAAAGGAGCTCTGTTGGCGGAATGTCAAGAAATCGGGGTTATGGTCAATTGTAATGGAATCCCCGAAAATGTGAAATGAAATGTTGCTGAAAGTAAAATGTGTAAAGAAATAAGCAATTGGACAGAAGGGTTAGAGTTGTTAGACGTTGGTAAAGCCAAACAACTTTTACGCAAATATTGTGGTATATTTGATAAGGGTACTAATCCAAGTAGAACTAATATCGTAAAACATCGGATTGATACCGGTGACGCAAGATCCATTCGACAGCCTCTTCGAAGCCTACCCTTGCGAAACTTGAAGTTGTTAACCAAATAGTTAGTGATATGAGTGGGAATGATGTTATCGAAACGTCAGCCAGTCCTTGGTGCTCACCCGTAGTACTCGTAAAAAAAAAAAGATGGAAAAATTAGGTTATGTGTCGATTACCGTAAACTCAATGGTGTAACCGAGAAAGATAGTTACCCTTTGCCAAGAATAGATGATACACTTGATTCACTAACTGGAACGGAATGGTTTTCTTGATTTAAAGAGTATTGGGAAGTAGAAGCTGACGAGGCAGATAGGGAAAAGACAGCATATAGTGTAGGCGAGGGTTTGTGACAATTTTCCGTGATGCCTTTCGGCTAATGCAATGCCCCTGTCACTTTTGAGAGGCTAATGGAGCATGTTCTTAAACGAAAACTTGCTTGATTTACCGCGATGATATAATAATCGTCCTAGGGAGAAGCTTTGATCATCTAAAGAATTTGGAAGATGTCTTGCAAAGAATAGCTTGTGCTGGCTTAAAGTTAAATCCAGACAAGTGCTCGTTTTTCAAATGAGAGGTAGACTATAAATAAATAAGGTAACGGCAGAAAGAGTATCTACTGATGATCATAAAATCAAAGTTGTAAAGGAATGGCCGAGGCCAGCGAATCAGCATGAGCTACGAAGCTTCCTTGGATTGTGCATTTATTATCGACGATTTATTCCAAACTTTGCTAATGTAGCTAGTTGTCTTCATGATCTTACTAAGAAAAACCGACACTTCAAGTGGGGGGAACATCAGGAGGTTGCCGATTATGTACTGCACCAATGTTGGCATAACCCCATACCTAGAACGAGGTTTATATTAGACACTGATGCGAGTGGTTATGGTATTGGAGGAGTCTTGTCGCACGTGAAAAGTAGGCAGGAAGAAGTTGTTGCTTATTATAGCAGAACTAGAGGAAAACCCGAGAGCAACTACTGTGTTAAGCGCAGAGAATTACTTGCTTTAGTCGAATCTATTAAACATTTTCACAAGTATCTTTATGGAAAATATTTCCATGTACGGACCGATCATGCAGCATTAAAGTGGCTACTTCAGTTCAAAAACCCCGAGGGAAAATTAGCAATATGGCTTGAGAGACTGCAAACTTATGACTTTTCCATAGAAGACCGTGCGGGTAGCTCACACGGGAATGAGGATGCAATGTTCTGTCGACCATGCAATCTGTAATCTAAACATTGTTCGAGAGCCGAAGTTAAAGAAGATGTTATTGATGTGCGGTTAATGAATTTGGGTGGATCCCAACAGGAAGACGTTAATTTGGCATTTTTAATTAAGGCCATGGTCATGAACAAACGGCCAACAGAAGAGGAGATGCTACCTGAACATTCTTTTGCAAAACCATATTGGGCTCAGTGGAGCAGATCTGGATGGTATCTGGTTGCCTTTATCGAAATGGGAAAGCTAAGACGGCCAAAGCTCCAAATCGTTAATTGTTGTCTCAAAAGTGCGAATACCAGACGCTCTTGATGAATTACTTAATGGGCCAAGTGGAGGGCACATGGGAATCACTAAAACATTAGCCAAAATTAAGCAGAGATTTTATTGGGTTGGCTGTCATCAATCCGTTGCTGAATGGTTTGGTAGTTGCAGTGAATGTATGGCGGCTAAGGCCCCGAAGCATAGAAGTCATGGACAGGTGAAGCAATTTAATTCAGGAGCTCATTTTGACCGAATCGCCATGGATGTAGCCAGATTGTTTACAACCAGTAGCTCAGGTAATAAGTATGTGCTTATGGTTATGGACTATTTAATAAATGGCCGGAGGTTTATCCGATTCCAAATCAGGAAGCCACAACAGTAGCAGAAGTGTTTGTTTTCGATTCGGTGTGCCTTTACAGGTACGTTCCGATCAAGGCAGATATTTTGAGTCTGCTGTATTTAAGGAAGTATGTAATATTCTGGGAATTCGGACAATTCGTACAACAGCCCTCCATCCCCAATCCAGTGGCATAGTGGAAAGGTTTAACAGGACACCGGATGAGCATCTGAGGAAATTAGTGGAAAAGAACAGCGAGATTGGGATGTGTTGTGATTACTGACTTTTAATGGTAAGGCGGAGGTGGCATGTGGCATGGTTGCAAGCCCCTGCTAGCTCGCCGAATGGGGTGGGGTTTTGCACACCTGCCTTACCCGCAGTTATCTCAACAAAAAAGGTGGTTCATGCCTAGAGGTGAATACATAAATAGAGGGAAAGTAGGAAATGGAAGAAAAAAGGAAAGAAGGACCGTCCAGAGTCAGGGGGAGTCTACCCACCCTCTTCGCGTATCTTACGCAAAGCCATGGGCGCCGTGTTGACTCCTCTAATTTTACGACGCCCCCAATACCTGACTCAAGTTCGTTTGTCTAAGAGTCCTTCACGTCACTGTCCCTCCCACTTCCCCTCTTCTTACCTGGAACAACACCCACACCAAAGAGTTGAAAAGTTAGCCTTCCATTACCGAAATCAATTTAGCTTCAACCTTTCAAATTTGCCAACGTTATAAACATTATTTTATTCAATTTTAAAGTCGCAAACAAAGTAAATGGATGATACCCTAACCACTAGTCTCAAATCTACGTGTCAGAAAAAAATTATCGCAAACAAAAGGCTAATAAAGTATTTTGACAATTCTATTTAGCAATACAATATATCTATTTAAACAAGAGCTGGGCATCCTCAAATAATTTTTCAACCATAATTCAAAAAAAACAATCCAGTTGGAAGCAAAAAAAAGATAGTCGAATTCAAACAAAATTATGTGAACGATATTGAGGGTTGTGTATAACTCGTCACCCCCTAATGTATTCCGTATTAGGAAGATACTTTGCTTCTACAAAAAAAATCATTGTCATATCTTTCCTTCTAATAAACCGCAAAAAGATCTATCGGTATGTATATATATAAAATAAAGTAACCAAAGCAGCTAAAGTTAATGGAAATTCCTGACCTAGGCTAAGGGATTATGTACATAGGAATATATATAGGTCAATGTTTGTATACGTATATATGTAAAGAGAAGAATATGATAGTTTTTTTTTTCTTTGTTTTTTTTTTTGTTTTTTCTTTGTTTTCTCACTCACCTGATCTCAGCACATCAGCATTGTAGGCGCCTTCAAGCTGTGGGGGACCTATGAGGGAGGAAAAGTTTACATGCATACGTCTCTTCCCATTCGTACAAATACCATACGTTCATTGCCTAAGTAAGGTTCAATGGAATTTTGCAACCGAATCCACGCTCACTCACTCGCGGTAGCGGGCGTCGAGTGGGTCACAAAATTACGCGGCCGAAAAAAAGGAAAAAATACAAAAAGGAATAAAAAAATTACACAAAAAAAAATATGTAAGTGTAATAAAAACTTGCTTATAGAAAAAAAGTATTATTGGTGGCTGGAATACAAAAGTGTGTGGAGATAAAATAGTTAGACCACCAAAAAAAACCCAAAGAAATCCGTGTGCGAAGGAAAAAAAAAATGGCAAGGAAAATATCAAAAAACTAAAGCCCGAAGGCTAACTTAGAAGCCAACAAAATGTGCTTACTACAAAATAAAAAAAAAAGATAGTGATACTTAAAGAATTTCGAAATTAACAAATGATTGTGAGGCAAAAAATAAAAAAAAAAAAATGTGTTCCCTCGGCCCTCCTTGGGCTTTGGTGGTGGTGACGTCGCTGGTGTTGCTGTCGGCGTTGCTGACGGTGGCGATGCTGTCGCTGCTGCTGACTTTGACTGGTGTTCGCTGCTACTGACGTTGGCTGGTTCCGCTCTTGAATGCTGGCATTGGCGTTTACGCTGGCTTTCGCTTGCATGCCACGATCACGCTCTAGCTTGGAAGTTTCTCTCTCGTTCCTCTCTTTCCCTGCTCTCTATGACATTCGACGGCAATCCAGTGCGCTACATATGTCGTTGGAACATATGTGTTCCAAAACTTCCAATCACTCCCTTTAAAAAATGTTTGTAAATGCGGGTAAGTATGTGCCTTAGCCCCTTCCTAGGTCCTGCCCCAAAATCTATAAAAGAAACACAAAAAAAAACGAAAAATTGTCTACAGGCTGAATATCATGTCTCGTTGTTTCTTTTATTGCTTCTGGTACCCATGTATGTATGCCCAGCCATACCCTATCTTTCCAATCCCAATTGGCACATAATGCAGTAAGTATGGACATACATACATACATATATGCATGCAATAAAGCAAACCAAAGAAAAAGTTCTTTCTTTCTGTTTTCACCTACTAATCTCTTTTCAACTTCAAATTTTTTTCCAAACCAATTATCTTTTGTCCCTTTAACTAATTTCAAGTTAATTTTATAGCGTTTTCTTTTCTGTAAAAAAAAATGTTGCCCTCATGTTGCCCTCTTAAAGTCTACCTTTTGATCTAGCCACCTGCCGCGATGCAAAAATGGCTCTTCTTCGTAGTTAATGGACCCCTTTTCTTATTCGGTGGAAAATATTTTTTTTGAAAAGAACAAACAAACTCACAGGGGAGCTGGGAAAAACCAACAGGGCGACACCATTTCCAGAAAAGAAAAATCCATTAATTTAATTCGGATTTTTACTTTAACTTAAATTAACTTCTGCTACTCAAAAATTCAAACTCAAAACAAATTCGGATTAACAAAAATTGTTTTCTTTTTATTTTTTTTTCTTCGGTTTATTAAATTTTTATTTTTTTTTTCATTTTACCCCAATTTTATTTTAACTAATTTCTAACTTTCAAAAATTTAAATTTTTTTCTACCTATTTATTTTTCTATTAATTTAATTTTTTTTTAAATTAAATCTTAGCCTGTATTTTAAAGGGGTTATTTTATCTTCCACTTATATTTAATACAAAAAAAATCTTTAGATTAGGTTTAAGTTGAAGAAACATTAGCTAAATTTTAATTTATGTCAACTGAGGGAATAATTTATATGATTTTACCGCGGCGAAAAATAATGTTGCTAAAGTTCAACTATCTGCAAAAAAAATTATTTTGCGTCATTTGAGATCAAGGTCTATTTTAATGATTTTTACATTTATTGCCAAAGGGAAACTTCGCTCAACTTACGAGTACAAGAAGGGTACATAAAATCGAAAGACGATGGGCTTTTAAATTTTTTCAAACTTTAATTTTAAAACAACAACTACTAACAACTACTACAAAACTAACAAAATAACAAATTCAATGTTTTTATATTTATTCCACCAAAATGAAATTAGCGCGTATTTGTTAAAATATTTTTTTTAATTCTTTTTCAGAGCAAAATTTAATTGTGCGTAATTGCTGATTTCCTTATTTGTACAGCTGAATTGTGGTATTAATTTCAGATGGGTTAAGTGATATGTGTAAAATATGACCGTATTTTTAACCCTTTCACGCATATGCAACACCGGTGTCCCAAAAATATTGGCTCTTTGATTTTAGCACCCCATTTCTGGAATTTTATAAAAAAAACATTTGCCAAATAATTGGTCACTAATTGGTCAGCATTAGAAAAAATGTTATGGAAATTTTAAAATTTTCATGGTCGGGTGTGGGATGTTAGCACCCGATCGGTGGATTTTCGAATCGAAAAGTATGCCAAATAATTGGTCATGATTGGTCAGTGTCCCAGTAATTGGTCAGCCATTGAAAATTTTTTATGGCCATTTAAAAAATTCCCATAAAAACATTTTCCTGTCTAGACACCCATTATACAAAAATTTTCGAAAAAAATAAATGGTCGCCAATCTTATCACAATATTAATAATATTGTAAATGGGAAAGTTTGCATGTTTAAATGTCCAGACGTTTGTTTTCGTGACTCAATCACGCAAGAACGGCGGGACGGATTTGGATGAAATTTCGCACACATATAGCCAATAGTCTAGAAGGATCTACTAGCTATTTTTTAAAAGGGGGGAGGTCCCCGCCCCTAGGAACAGTTATAATTTAATTATTGTATTTGTTCGTCTTTGACGAAATTTGGGACACAGACAATAGTCTACCGGCGAATTTTTTTTTCGAACATGGTAAGTGGGCAGGGGTCCCACGACTCCTTCGAATAATTACTTTTTAATAATATTTACACATTATACCTTAACGTATACTGACCTTCACCCATATTAGAAACTCAATGGGTCAAATAAGTCGAGGGCTTACAAAGTGAGCAGTGACACCATCCTCCCCCTCTGGTGCAAAATATATACTTTATTACAACTCAATATAAATTTTCTCCTAAATCTATAGTTTTTGGTATCTGGCAAATACGATCGAGATCTAAACAATTTTGGAAAAGCGATCGGAGGTACTCTCCGTCTCCGCCCGCCATCCTCCCTCCTTCAGTTGTTTTTATCAGCACGCTTTTATTAACTTTACCTGTATGTTTGATTCTAACTCTTCATTCGCTTCAACACGCCTGCTGCCTTATTCACATGCTTCTATAATTAGCTTCGCCTTATTTGTAAACCCGTCAGGGTCATATCGAGACCCTTCCGTGATCATTTTTGTATAGTTTTTGGGATCCGTCCGGGATCCCGTCGGGGTTATTTTGGGACTTTTTCGCGACTATTGCGGTATCATTTCGGGATCCTTCCGGGATAATTTTGGGACTATTTCGGGATTATTTGGGGACCCGTCGGGGTAATTTCGGGAATTTTTCTGGACTATTTCGGGATCATTTGCGTACCCTTCAGGGATCAATCCTAGATGGTTTTCGGGATCCGTCCTTCATCCCGCCGGGGTCATATCGGGACTATTTCAGTATCACTTTAGGATTCTTCCGGTATCATTTCTGGGTAGTTTTCGGGATCCGTCCGGCATCCTGTCGGGGTAATTTCGGGACTTTTTCTGGACTATGTCAGTGTCATTTCGGGACTTTGACGGGATCATTTCTGGATGGTTTTCGGTATCATTTTGGGACCCTTCCGGGATAATTTCTGAATGATTTTCGGGACACGTCCGGGATCCCATCGGAGTTATTTCCGGATCATTTGGGGACCCTCCCGGAATCATTAACGTATGGTTTTCGGGACCACGTCAGCGTATTTTCTGGACCTTTTCTGGATCATTTGGGGACCCTTCCGGCATCATTTTTAGATAGTTTTCGGTATCTGTCCGGGATAGGGTCATGCCGCGACTATTTCGGGATCATTTGGGAACCTTTCGGTAGGATTTATAGATGGTTATTGGGATTTGTCCGGACGAAATGAATTTTGGTAATTCGAATAACTGTAATGTACGTAAGCGTGCCTTTCAGGCTAACAGCTCGTTTAGTTCTTTTTTTTTCTACTCTATTACAAAAATAAAATACACTGACAAAAATAATTTTTAAACAGATAACTTGATAAGCAGGTTAACGTGAAAAGGGCGGGGCCGCGGGTAAAGGCTATAATCATATTTATGACTTATGGCGTTTCAAGTATTTTTGACTAATTAAGGGCTTTTGACTAATCAAATAAAACGTAGCGAATTATAAGTAACACTTTTGAATAACAACAAAGACTCCACGTAACTCAATAGGAAATATATTTTATTTACTGTTATGATTTTTTTTTTGTTTTTGAAAAAAGTGTTTACACACTGACACGTGGCTTTATAACAATAGTTTAATTAGTTAAAAATAAGAGTTGTTTGCTGCGAAAAATCACGAAATACCGTTAGATCTGAAAGTGGAAATTTTTTAGGCTAGGTTGATTACATTTATGACATGGCGTTTCAAGTGTTTTGACTAATTAAGGGCTTTTGACTAATCAAATAAAACATAGCGAATAATATTTAACACTTTTGAATAACAACAAAGACTCCACGTAAATCAATAGGAAATATATTTTGTTTACTGCTATGATTTTTTGTTTTTTTTTTTTTATGAAAAAAGTGTTTACACACTGACACGTGGCTTAATAACAGTAGTTTAATTTGTTAAAAATATGAGTCGTTTGCTGCGTAAAATCACGAAATACCGTCAGATCTGAAAGTTGAAATTTTTTAGGCTAGTTTGATTACATTTACAAAATATCTAGGAATCATCCTAGACAGTAAGCTGTCATGGAAGCTCAACGTGGAGGAGAGGGTCAAGAAGGCCTCAACGGCACTCTATGCATGTAAAAGAATGCTGGGGTGTACGTGGGGCCTATCGCCCTCTCTTTCTCATTGGGTTTTTACAGCGATTGTAAGCCCTATTCAATACTATGGAGTTCTTGTTTGGTGGAAGGCCACACAAAAAACAACATACCTCAAAAAATTAGAGGGGGTATGCAGACTATCGATGCTTTGCATTACGGGAGCCCTGAAAACAACCCCGACGGCTGCACTGTATGCCATTCTGCACATTCCACCTGTAGACCTGGTAGCAAAGAACAAAGCATTAACGACCGCAACCAGGCTCGGTGCTTCGGGGCAGCTTGAGCGCCGACCATATGGCCATAGTAGTATAGCGTCCTCAGTCACAAGACGAACAGACTACATGATTCCCTACCTGCACTTTGAGGGAGATCTTAAGGCCACAATAGAGGTGGACGGTTGGCGCAAGGGTGCGCAAATGGCGGACGAGGCGATACATGTGTACACCGATGGTTCCAAAATAGTGGAAGGAGTAGGGTCTGCGGTATACTGCGCTGATCCGGAATTAAGCAGATCCTACAGGCTGCCGGATTACTGTAGCGTTTTCCAAGCGGAAATATTAGCCGTAACCAAAGCAGTAGAAACCCTGGAAGAGAATAGCTTAAGCTGCAACCGTGTTAACTTTTATATTGATAGTCAAGCAGCAATTAAGGCAATAATCTCGCATAGCACAGCATTTAAATGCGTGTTAGAGTGTAAGCAGTCTCTGGAGAGAATCGGGACAGGGAGAAGCATACATCTATATTGGGTCCCAGGGCATATGGGAATAGATGGGAATGAAAAAGCGGACGAATTAGCTAAAAAGGGCGCATCCCTTGAAGCTTGCTCCGTAGACGTCCCAATTAGATTGGGCGAGATTAAGCGAAGGCGAGAGGTGCACATGATCGACCAAGCAGAAAAGGCGTGGGTTCAAGCGCGGGGCTGTAAGGTGTCGAAGATTATGTGTAGGTCTTACAACCTTAGACTAACACAGTTGCTTCTATCATTAAAAAGAGAGGACTGTAGACTCATGACGGGTATTCTGACTGGACACTGCCTTCTGGCGTCACATGCCTTTAAATTAGGCTTGGTCAGTGATAGCAGGTGTAGGAAGTGCGGGTTGGAGGAGGAAACGATCGAGCACGTTCTGTGCTCGTGCCCTGCACTTGCCAGGCTAAGACTCCAGCTATTAGGAGTGATACAGCTGTCAGATCTAGAAGCAGCAAGTGGCTTAAGTCCTAGGAAGCTTCTAGTATTTGCCAAGAGGACGGAGTTATTTTATAACATAGGTCCTGGTTTTTGATAGGGTTTTTCAGTTTGGTCGTTAAAACAAACTTCTGGTAACACTACGGACTCAATCAGTCTATGTGAGGTCCTCATGGACCGGCCAGTTCAACCTACCTACCTTGATTACATTTATGAGTTATGGCGTTTCAAGTGTTTTTGACTAATTAAGGGCTTTTGACTAATCAAATAAAACATAGCGAATTATATTTAACACTTTTGAATAACAACAAAGACTCCACGTAAATCAATAGGAAATATATTTTGTTTACTGTTATGATTTTTTTTGTTTGGAAAAAAGTGTTTACACACTGACATATGGCTTAATAACAATAGTTTAATTAGTTACAAATAAAAGTTGTTTGATGCGTAAAATCAGTAAATGCCGTCAGATATGACTAGCAGTCCAATCTATATATGGGCGATTCTCCGCGAGCTCTCAGTTTTACTAACCCAAAATGGCGTTTCAAGTGTTTGTGACTAATTAAGGGCTTTGAATAATCAAATAAAACGTAGCGAATTATAATTAAAACTTTTGAATAACAACAAAGACTCCACGTAAGTCAATAAGAAATATATTTTGCTTATTGTTGTTTTTTTTTTTTTTTTTTGTTTATGAAAACAGTGTTTACACAATGACATGTGGCTTTATAACAGTAGTTTAATTAGTTAAAAATATGAGTCGTTTGCTGCGTAAAATCACGAAATACCGTCAGATCTGAAAGTGGAAATTTTTTAGGCTAGTTTGATTACATTTATGAGTTATGGCTTTTCAAGTGTTTTTGACTAATTAAGGGCTTTGAATAATCAAATAAAACATAGCGAATTATATTTAACACTTTTGAATAACAACAAAGACTCCACGTAAATCCATAGGAAATATATTTTGTTTACTGTTATGATTTTTTTTTTGTTTGGAAAAAAGTGTTTACACACTGACATGTGGCTTAATAACAATAGTTCAATTAGTTACAAATAAGAGTTGTTTGCTGCGTAAAATCAGTAAATGCCGTCAGATATGACTAGCAGTCCAATCTATATATGGGCGATTCTCTGCGAGCTCTCAGCTTTACTAACCCAAAATTTTGAAAAATAAAATTCGATTTTCAAATATTTTCAATCATTTTTCTATGAGTTTTTATAGCTAAAAAACATTCCCAAATTGGACGAGCTACAGCTATTAGTTTCTGTTTTTGATACTGCAATCTGCCACGGCTGTGACATTACACGCGTGCCACGGTTGTGACATTTTGACAATAAATTGCACATTAAAAAAAGCTAGTACGACTTGCAAGATTTTCCGTAAAATTTTAAGGTTATGTCAGCAAACTTTAAAGAAAAATGGTACAATAGACGGTACTTAACTTAAAACTACAAAGATACAAGTGCCACGGTTGTGATACAATTTTTTGATACGTACCGTTCTTCAGTGTCTAAAAATGGATATTAGTTATTTTAAGACTGCAAACATTAACATGGAAAAATGCGGGGTCACTTGCTGATCAAAATTCACACTCACACAAAATTCACACGTCACAAACCAGTGTGCAATAAAGCAGGACCAACCTAACGATTTGAATAAAATTGTTTGCTCAAAAACTCATGGACACTTTTCAAAATCAAATTACAAAGGCAAAACAGAAATGTTATCATTAAAACAACATTTAGTATTGCAGCTTAGGTGAAGTATTTAATATAATGACAGTTTATTACTCGTGTAATTAAAGATTAAAAAAGTTACCACCTAAAATGTTATGAAAAATGTGGTTGTGGACATGCCACGGTTGTGACATTTGTAGGGTATTATGAACTATAACTTCATAAAACTCATGACCATTCAATAAAATTCAACATGAAACTTTAAAACAAACATAATTTTAACTCAATTACATAATTTAATTCATAGAAAATGCTTTAATATATTTCAAATTTCGAAAAGACTCAAAACTGTAAGCTCGCGGAGAATCACCCATATATAAAATTCAAATTATGTATGTAGGTATAGATCGAGTTGCGTCCTAAACGGATCGACCGATCACAACCAAATTTGCACCACCCACTATAATCCTTCCAAGGATGGTCATAGGCTAAAAATAATATCGATATATAAAAGGGGCGTGACACCTCCCATGCAAAATGAATATTTGGTACTACATAATTTTGAAGGTATTCATGCTAGAACATTGAAATTCAGTAAGAAGTTATATGAGGTCAATTCCTAACACCACCAATAAAATATGGGGTGGGGGAGAAGGGGGCGTGGCACTTCCCATATAAATGGGATTTTTCATTCTGCATATCTCTGGATGTAGTATTGGTAGTATAATGAAAACTGGTAAGGAGCTATATGAGGTTAAGTCCTAACACCTCCAGTAAAATGTGGCATTGGGGAAAAGGGGGCGTGGCACCTTCCCTACAAATGGGATTTTTCAGAACTATGGCTGCCATCAAAGTTAGGTTTTTATAACAGCTAAAGTTTGACTACAGAGTTGTTTGGCTGTTATTCCTTTTGGATGTTTAATAATCTTCCGCCGTTAAAATTTTTTGTTAACTTGAGTCTATCCACATCTTCTATCAATATATATATAAAGTTAAAATTATGAATGTTTGTATGTAGGTATAAATCGGGTTGCGCCCTAAACGGATCGGTCGATCACAACTAAATTTGAATCACCCACTAGACACCTTCCAAAGATTGTCATAGGCTGAACATAACTTCAATATAAAAAAAGAGGGTGGCACCTACAATACAAATGGAATAATGAAAATTGGTAAGGAGCTATATGACGTTAAGTCCTAACAGCACCAGTAATAAATGGAATTAAAAAAAAACAAGTAAGGATGGGACTGTCTTCGGCTGTGCCGAAGACTTCATACCATTCATGAATGGGGCTGAACAATAATCTTATCCCGTTCGTAATCTCCAAATAATAGGATGTATAAGATAGGAAATATATAGTGAACAGATGCACATACCTAAACGATTTTTAAGATAAATATAAAATAAGAAATGGCAAAAATCCCCTTATCTGAACGATCGGTTGTATGAGATATATATTATATATAGCTCCGATCGAAATGATTTTTACAGGGAATCTTCTATGATATATTAGAATATATATCACCAAGTTTAACGTTTTTATATTGGAAATTAAGGGGGAAATGGCAAAAATCTTTCTATCTGAACGATCGGTTGTATGGGCTATATATTATATAGCTATATATAGCTCCGATCGAAATGATTTTTTCATGAAATCGTTTATGATATATTAGAATAAATATCACCAAGTTTAACATTTTTATATTGGAAATTAAGGGAGAAATTGCCAAAAATCTTTCTATCTGAACGATCGCTTGTATGGGATATATACTATATACAGCTCCGATCAAACTGATTTTTTCAGGATATCTTCTATGATATATTGGAATATATATCACCTAGCTTCACGTTTATACTTTCTAAATTGCGGCAGAAATTACCAAAATCGTCTTATCTGAACGATCGGTTGTATGGGAGATATATGTTATAGTGGTGCGATCCTACCGGATCCGACAAATGTCCAATATAATACAAAAATGCATCCTTGTGCCAAATTTCATTGAGATATCTCCTAATTTGAGGGACTAGTTTGCGTTAAAACAGACAGACGGACGGACAGACGGACATGGCTTATCAACTCAGTTCGTCGCCCTGATCAATTCGGTATACTTAATGGTGAGTCTATCTTCTATATTTCTCAACGTTACAAACATCGGATCAAAGTTAATATACCATTTCATGTTCATGAAAGGTATAAGAACAGGACAAATGGGACTTTCAGAACTATGGCTACCTTAAAAACTTAGGTTATTTCAGCACGTAAAGTTTGATTGCAGATTTGGGTTTGGCTGTCATTCCTTTAGTATTCTTTTATGTTATCTTTAGAGTTGGTATTTTTGGATACGCCTGGAGGAATCGGAAAAAACATTTCTGTTTAATTTGACTAATTGATGTAAGAGCAAAAAGAGAAATCACTTTGGCAGTTGCTTTCTCAGATACCGCGGATACCCTTTGTGTGGTGGACGTACAACTCCGCATTTAAATGACCACTGTCTGCAAACATCTGATACACCGACGTGGAACATAAGCAAACGGTCAGGTCAAAATGAGGGTGTGCGATGTGTGCCCCATGACTCATAAAGAGTCGCTGCAAGTTTCAGACCGAACCCTTAAGAATTTAAGGTGCAATGATCATCCCAAAGGTGATGCTTTCCTGTTACTTGCTGGAACAGCTGCAATTGAAGTAAATGCGTACTTTTTCTATAGACGTTTTTACGTACAAAAATTTACCCTCTTTAGAAATATGAGAGGGCATTTTGGCGGAAACACTTCAGCAGCAGCTTTTGCTAAACAACTTCTTGAAATTAATTATGGCAAAATTCCTATTTCTTCACTAACATATTTAATTTCTTTTCTTGCAAGTTTTTGGGAAATTATGACATCACCTGAATCTTTAATATCTAATGTTTCTTCCAAATATTGAATCTATCTTTACAAAATATAAATGGCTTTGAGAAAAGGCATTTTAGGCACCTTAAAATGAGGATGTTAATATCACTAGAACCAAGACAACTTATCACTCTATTAACACAGTCGTGGAAGAGTTCCAAGCTGTGCATATCCGATTAAGTTTATCAGCTCTTTTGAGCCATCAGAAATTTCTCCTCATCGATTGATCCCTAAAAAAGGGCGCATAATATGATAATATTTAAGCTTCGTTATTTCGATTCGCTTATGTAGTGGGACAGGGCTTTTCATCACAAAACGTTTACGGATGTTATTGAAACAATTCATTTTATCGGAAAATTTCGAAAACACAAAAGTTTAAAACCAACGGATATATTTGTCTTTTCAATGCCTAAAATTTCCTATCCCTATCAATGAAGCTCAAGGGCGGTCATTAGATGCGAATCAAGGGATTGATGAGCGCAATACAAACCTTTATGGCTTCAGAGCTTCTGCAACTCAATTGCCAACCTCACCTACGAGAGGAGAATCCTGTTACAAATATGATTATATCATACAACAACAGTCATTAGCTGTAGCAGAAGTCAACCTTACCAACTCATGTTTTACCCATGGCCAGTTACGCGTAGCTTGCATATTTTTATAGAAACGTGGGGTAAAATCCACGGGCATAAGCTAGTTATAAATATTTCTTAAGAGTTCAACATATAAGTTGCCTTTGATTTTGGGAATAATACTATACTTTTTTTCGTTATCTGGAAAACATAAAAAAAGTTAAAAAAACGTTAGACGGCATTTCGGGACTTTTTTGGAAATATTTCGGGATCATTTGGGGACCCTTCCGGCATCATTTCGCGATGGGTTTCGGGATCCGTCCGGCATCCATTCGGGGTAATTTCAGGAATTTTTCTGGACTATTTCGGGATCATTTGCGTACCCTTCAGGGATCAATCCTAGATGGTTTCCGGGATCCGCCCTTGAGCCCGCCGGGGTCCTATCGGAACTGTTTCAGTATCACTTTAGGACTCTTTCGGTGTCATTTCTGGGTAGTTTTCGGATCCGTCCGGCATCCTGTCAGGGTAATTTCGGGACTTTTTCTGAACTATATCAGTGTCATTTCGGGACTTTGACGGGATCATTTCTGGATGGTTTTCGGTATCATTTTGGGACCATTCCGGGATAATTTCTGAATGATTTTCGGGACACGTCCGGGATCACATCGGAGTTATTTCGGGACTGTTTCGGGATCATTTCGGGACCCTCCGGAATCATTAACGTATGGATTTCGGGACCACGTCAGCGTAATTTCTGGACTTCTTGTGGATCATTTGGGGACCCTTCCGGCATCATTTTTGGATAGTTTTCGGTATCTGTCCGAGATCCCCTCAGGCTCATGTCGGGACTATTTCGGGATCATGCTTAAACATTTCTTTTACCTGTCTTCTTAGAAGACTCAGCTCATTGCTCCACCATGGCGGCTTTGCTTTTTCTCTGAATCTTCTTAGAGGGCAAGCTTTGTTATACGCAGTCATAAGCGTCCTTGTTAGGAATTCATTCGACTCCTCCAGTTCCTCTACATTAGCAACCTCTTTGGGTTGTCCCAGTTTTGTTTCTACATGTTTCTGGAATTTAGTCCAGTTCGTTGACCTAGGGTTTCTAAAGGTTCCTCCCTTCTCTATCCTCTTTAGGGGGATGCTGAAACTGATATACGCATGGTCGGAGAAGGATGGTCTATCAAGAACCATCCAATCATACCTTGATATATCACGCTCGGAGCTCAATGTAATATCCAAAATATTGCTGGATGTTGGACCAATGTATGTAGGGACATTTCCCTTGTTGGCTATCTGTAAATTGGTTTGTAGGATGTGACAAAATAGAGATTCGCCTCTCTCGTTCGTATCTGCTCCTCCCCACGCATTGTGGTGCGCATTTGCATCTGCGCCTATGACCAACCGCCCTTTGCGCCCTTCCTCCTGTACTAGCCTTTTGCACTCCATCGGTGGAACCTCCGCAGCATGGGCCATGTAGCAGGACGTCAACGGCCACCGCTACGAGATCCTCAGTGGTGTAATTAGGCAGCATATATGAATGCAGCTGTTTCCTTACCATTACTACAGCTCGCACCCGTCCTTCCGTTTACGCGTAGTAAACGCCAAACCCGCACACGCTAAGTCCAGAAACCTTTCCTCCCGATGAGAGCCACGGCTCCTGGATCAGCGCCACGTCAAACGAGCCCTCCTCAAGGGTTAGGAGGAGTTCGCTCGACGCCACTTTACTGTGTTGGAGGTTTATCTGTAGGACTCGCAGCACCATTGGGCTGTTTGTCCCCCTCCAGCACCTTCGCCTTGACGTCGTCGTCCTCCCCTTGCCCTTTTGGTTTAGAGTATTCGAGGCCCCCTTCAGCCTCTCGTGACTGCTGTGCCGGGCGTTCCTCTGTGCGAGTCACAGCACCATTTAGCGGTTGGTCCTCTTCTAGCACGTTCGTGGTGACGTCGGGGACCTCCACCTGTCTTTTTTCCTTAGGCTTTTGAGGTCCTTTTCGACTTCGCCCACCTCTAGCGTGTTAGGGTTTTTATCCTCGGGACTTATTTTCCTGAGTCGCGTGCCAAAGGACATTTTGCCAAGCGGCGTGTACAAAATATCCTCCGCCTGCTTGTTTATTTGGAAGATGTAGAACTGATCATCCTCGGTAGGCCGAGATACAGTAAGTACCTTCCAATCCTGTGTCGGTATGTTCGGATTCTGATTATGCAGAAGTCGCAGTGTATCCTCCGACTTCACCACGCATGGTATCCATACCTTAACTTTTAGTACCGTGGGGATTTGCGCTTTATCCACCACCTCAAACCGCGCGTACGTGGCTTGCCTTTGGAGGTTTGGAACCACTTCCTCCAGCCATCGCACGCTCGCGATGTTGTCGCACGCTATCATCTTCACACCATTATACCATCCCCCCGAATCAAAGGTTGGAAGGGGCTTACTTGGTTGTTCCCGCATCATCTTAAGCATTAAGCTAATAAGCTCCCTTTCCACAGATCTCCACCATTCAGTAGTCATTTGTCTGAAAGGACTGCTACGATCAACCAGCGCCACAGTCAGTGACTGCTTTGCCACATCACTCATCTTCTCGGGAAAGGCAGGAGTCTTAGTGTTATCTCCCTTTGGCACCTCCGAGAAAGCCGGAGTCTTACCGTTAACTCCCTTTAGCGCCTCCGAGAAAGCTGGAGTCTTAGCGTTATCTCCCTTTGGCTTATCTTCTACTTCCGTAGTTGGAACTTCCCTCTGACTCGCAGCTTTCGAGGTAGTTGCTACCTCGCTATTGGAGCCCATCTGTCTTACAGCTTCGGGCCTACTTGTCTTGTCTATGCGACTGCCCTGCCTCGCGGCTCTAGGACTGGGTCCTTTCTGCCTCTTGAAAGCAAGCTTGTCGCCTTCCGCCGAACTTTGCCTCTTCATTCTGCCATTCTACGCTTCTTCCTCCTCGTACCGGTTGCAGAACCGAGGGTTTCTCGCAGCAAACCTTTAGCACTGCCTTCGATCTACTTCTACAGCTTCATGGGCCCATTCCAAGCGCTCGATCTCCACTTCTGTTGGGTCGACCACTGCTCCCAAGCGTTGTACAATTCTTAGTGCTGCACGGTACTGCGAGAGAGCTCTTTTACTTCCTCTGCTCCGTTTTCATTTGTGTGCTTCTCCAACACGGAGTTCATTGAATCAGCACTACTCTCGCTCCCCGAGTCCGACGCATCGCTTAATTCGTATTTGTCGTCCTTGGATTGCGACTCAGTCCTCCTCTTTACATCGTCCTTATTACAATCAGGTAGCGAGTCGTTCATCTTGGTCGTACGACCACCTGCCCGACAAGGCGGTCTCAGCGTTCCAATATTATATACGGGGAAAGAGCCGTCCGCCATAGCAGCGCCCCTTACTGTGGTAAGGCCATAAATACTTCCAGAGGTGGCCCGGTATCGGGAAGGCTCCGTTCGAATACAGCCGAATTTATCCCCTGGCTGCAAATCGTCCAATAGGCACGGTCCGCATAACACCCTTGATTAGGGGGTTGGCAGTTCTTGGTCACCGACATCCCGCCGCCCTCCTATGAGGCGAAACGGCGTAGATGTCAGTCCTAAATGGCTTCGCCTCATAGTCGCGCGCTATGGAGTTCGGCTAAGCCCTCACACCAACGACAAGGTGCCTACCCTAGTGAGGGGGATTTTGGGAATAATACTATAGTTTTTTTCGTTATCTGGAAAACATAAAAAAAGTTAAGAAAACGTTAGACGGCATTTCGGGACTTTTTTGGAACTATTTTGGTATCATTTTGTAGCGGCCACCGTGGTGTGATGGTAGCGTGCTCCGCCTATCACACCGTATGCCCTGGGTTCAACTCCCGGGCAAAGCAACATCAAAATTTTAGAAATAAGATTTTTCAATTAGAAGAAAATTTTTCTAAGCGGGGTCGCCCCTCGGCAGTGTCTGGCAAGCGCTCCGATTGTATTTCTGCCATGAAAAGCTCTCAGTGAAAACTCATCTGCCTTGCAGATGCCGTTCGGAGTCGGCATAAAACATGTAGGTCCCGTCCGGCCAATTTGTAGGGAAAAAACAAGAGGAGCACGACGCAAATTGGAAGAGAAGCTCGGCCTTAGATCTCTTCGGAGGTTATCGCGCCTTACATTTATTTTTTTTTTTTTTATGGCCATGGATTTACTGGAAATTATTCTTTATGTTTTATCGTTCTATTCTTGAGTTTTTTAAATGAACACTGTAACGAACTGCTATAACTATATTATACTTTTTGTAATATTTTAACCAACTAAATACCCGAAAAAGCAACACTATTTTCATTTACAAAATTCTCTTTGTTTTTAGCCGGGATCCCGTCGGGGTTATTTTGGGACTTTTTCGCGACTATTCCGGTATCATTTGGGGATCCCGTGATAATTTAGGGACTATTTTGGGATCATTTGGGGACCCTTTCGGCATCATTTCGGGAGGGTTTTCGGGATCCGTCCTTGATCCCGCCGGGGTCAAATCGCGACTTTTTCGGGACTATTTCAGTATCACTTTAGGACTCTTCCGGTATCATTTCTGGGTAGTTTTCGGGATCCGTCCGGCATCCTGTCGGGGTAATTTCAGGACTTTTTCTCGACTATGTCAGTGTCATTTCGGGACTTTGACGGGATCATTTCTAGATGGTTTTCGGGATCCCTTCGGTATCCCGTCGGGATTATTTCGGGACTATTTCGGTATCATTTCGGGACCCTTCCGGGATAATTTCTGAATGATTTTCGGGACATGTCCGGGATCCCATCGGAGTTATTTCGGGACTATTTCGGGATAATTTGGGGACCCTCCCGGAATCATTAATGTATGGTGTTCGGGACCCCGTCAGCGGCATCATTTTTGGATAGTTTTCGGGATCTGTCCGGGATCCCCTCAGGGTCATGTCTGGACTATTTGGGGATGATTTGGGAACCCTTCGGGATGATTTCGGGATGGTTATTGGGATTTGTCCGGACGAAATGAATTTTGGTAATTCGAATAACTTTAATGTACGTAAGCGTGCCTTTCAGGTTAACAGCTCGTTTAGTTCTTTTTTTAACTCTATTACAAAAATAAAATACACTGACAAAAATAATTTTTAAACAGATAACTTGATAAGCAGGCTAACGTGAATATCCCATATATTTATTCTCAGCTGAGCAGAGCTCACAGAGTATATTAACTTTGTTCGCATAACGGTAATCCGTAATGGCATAAACTAATGGAGATAGATATAGCCTTCTATATATCAAAATGATCTGGGCGAAAAAAGAAATTCATTTAGTCATGTCCGTCCGTCCGTAAACACGAGTAAGTTTTGAGGTATCTTGATGAAATTTGGTATTCAGGTTTCTGGGCACTCATCTCAGATCGCTATTTAAAATGAACGAAATCGGACTACAACCACGCCCACTTTTTCGATATCGAAAATTTCGAAAAACTGAAAAAGTGCGATAATTCATTACCAAAGACGGATAAAGCAATGAAACTTGGTAGGTGCGTTGACCTTATGACGCAAAATAGAAAATTAGTAAAATTTTGGACAATGGGCGTGGCGCCGCCCACTTTTAAAAGAAGGTAATTTAAAAGTTTTGCAAGCTGTAATTGGCAATCGTTGAAGATATCATGATGAAATTTGGCAGGCACGTTACTCCTATTACTATATATGTGCTAAATAAAAATTAGCAAAATCGGATGACGAACACGCCAACTTTAAAAAAAAAAATGTTTTTTAAGTCAAATTTTAACAAAAAATTTAATATCTTTACAGTATATAAGGAAATTATGTCAACATTCAACTCCAGTAATGATATGGTGCAACAAAATACAAAAAAAAAAGAAAATTATTAAATAGGCGTGGCTCCGCCCTTTTTAATTTAATTCGTCTAGAATACTTTTAAGGCCATAAGTCGAACAAAAATTTACCAATCATTGTGAAATTTGGTAGGATTCTATGACCATAACTGTTTTCTGTGAAAATGGGCGAAATCGGTTGAAGCCACGCCCAATTTTTATACACAGCCGACGGTCTGTCCTTCAGCTCGGCCGTTAACACGATAACTTGAGCAAAAATCGAATTATATCTGTACTAAACTTAGTTCTCGTACTTATCTGAACTCACTTTATCTTGGTATTAAAAATCGGCGAAATCCGACTATGACCACGCCCACTTTTTCGATATCGAAAATTTCGAAAAATTAAAAAAATTCCATAATTCTATACCAAATACGAAAAAGGGACGAAACATGGTGATTGGATTGGTTTTCTGACGCAAAATATAACTTTAGAAAAAAGTTTGTAAAATGGGTGTGACACCTACCGTATTAAGTAGAAGAAAATGAAAAAGTTCTGCAGGGCGAAATCAAAAGCCCTTGGAATCTTGGCAGGAATACTGTTCGTGGTATGACATATATAAATAAATTAGCGGTACCCGACAGATGATGTTCTGGGTCCCCTGGTCCACATTTTGGTCGATATCTTGAAAACGCCTTCACTTATACAACTAAGGGCCACCCCCTTTTAAAACCTTATTAATACCTAATTAATATAATACTATTTTGGTATCATTTTGGAACCCTTCAGGGATCATTTAGGAACCCTTCGAAACCGGTAGGTCAGCACACATGCCTTTTTTAATTGTGAGCTTTTGTGGCCATGGATTTGCTGGGAATTATTCTTTATGTTTTATCGTTCTATTTTTGAGTTTTTTTTTTTTTTTTTGTAATGAACCATGTAACGAACTGTTATAACTATATTTTACCTTTTTGTAATATTTTAACCAACTTAATACCCGAAAAATCAACACTATTTTCAACTACAAAATTCTCTTTGGTTTTAGCCAAGCATTAAATTTGACAATACCTGCTCATATACCTACGAACTATAAATACAGGACAAACGACAACAACAGATCAGAACGAAAATCGACACTGATGATGGCACAACGCCGACCGGTTTGTCTGGAAAACAAATTTGACAAGGGATGACGGAAAATCGTTCTAATATTCGTTATTTATCCACCCTGTCGGAAAATCAACAAAACAAAATAAGCTAGCAATATTATTGCGGTAACTTGATACGCTCGCCTTTATAGTAATGGAACACACCTATTGATGACAAAAGGCCATCACTAATATATATAAACATAGTGAGAGTTCACGCATATCCGCTAGCTAATTAACCTCGGCAATTATTCAATAAAAACGTGTGCTTTAAGATTAACCGAATTGTCAGTGTTTTCCTCGGGCGGTTTACAGCAATTATAAATGCGAAAATTTGGATCGTTGTGTCGTGACTCAATCACGCAAGAACGGCTACACGGATTTTGATGAAATGCGAAATTTTGTTCGAACATGGAATGGGGGGCTCCCACGACCCCTTCGAATAATTACTTTTTAATAATTTTTACACGTTATTACAAACTCAATGGGCCAAATAAGTCGGGGGCTTACAAAGTCAGCAGTGACACCCTCCGTCCCCGCACCCTTCCTTCCCACTTTTCACCTCTGGTGCAAAATCTATACATTGTTATAAGTCAATATAAATTTTCTCCTAAATCAATAATTTTTGGTATCTGGCTCATACGATCGAGATCTAAACAATTTTGGAAAAACGATCGGAGGTACACTCCATCTCCTTAGCTTCACCTTATTTGTAACCCCGTCAGGGTCATATCGAGCCCCTTCCGGGATCATTTCTGTATAGTTTTCGGGATCCGTCCGGCATCCCCTCAGGGTTATTTTGGTACTTTTTTGTGATCATTTGGGTAGCCCTTAGGGATAATTTCTGTATGGCTTTCAGAATTTCTCCGGGATCCCATCGGGATTATTTCGGGACTTTTCGGGACTATTATAGTATCATTTTGGAACCTTTCCGGGATTATTTAAGGACCCTTCAAACCCGGTAGTTCCGCACACATGCCTTTTTAAATTATGAGCTTCTATGACCATGAATTTGATGCAAATTATTCGTAATAAATATTCGGTATGTTTTATCTTTACTATCTAACACAGCTTTTTCTCCAAATAATTGGTCATAATTGTTCAGCGGGTCCCACTAATTGGTCAGCCATAGAAAATTTTTTATGGCCATTTAAAGTTTTCCAAGGTAAAAACAATTTTCCTGTCTAGACACCCTGTATACATAGATTTTCCATAAAAATATGGTAATTAATTGGTCACTAATTGGCCTGCAGGTTTCGTTAATTGGTCAGCCATAAAACTTTTAAATTCGTTTTTTAAGTTTTTCTTGCTATCGAAAGTTGTATCGGCTAGGATGTTAGCACCCCTTCGGTGGATATTCGATTCGAAAAGTATGCTAAATAATTGGTTCCTAATTCGTCATAATTGGTCAGCGGGTCCCACTATATGGGTTAGCCATAGAAAATTTGTTATGGCCATATAAAGTTTTCCAAGCTAAACACAATTTCCCTGTGTAAAAACTCTGTATACATACATTTTCCAAAAAATTATGCCAATTAATTGTTCGGCAGTGTTTAGGGGTGTAGCTCGTTTACCTGGCTGTGTTGGTTGCAGCGGTGATGGCAATAGCTCCGTTGATGGATGATGGGCTAATTCCATTTTCTGCTAATCTGCGATGGCAGAGTGCGTTCCTAAAGTTTATGGTACTTGCAGCACACTAAATGTAGAGAATACTTCGCGAGCGAATATTGTTCAAACAAAAAAAGGCACTTTATGAATTAAAAAGGGAAACTAGGGTTTTAGCTTTAAAGAAACTATTTCTTTTAATATAAAAAGATTTTACAAACTTTTTTAGCATCACACGCGGGATGAGAAAAAACTCGAATATGTTATGCAACCTTACTAGTATACTTACTATGGGCTGACAAATGTTTTAAAGTTGTACCAAGTTTACCTGATGGCAAGAAGAAATTGGGCGGTGTCTGCCCGTTTGCGTCTAGCTGTCCCGGAGCTTCAGCCACTTATGTGGATTCGTTAAACAAACAACCAACCAAACCATCAGTTGAGAAAAACCCAAGGCCTAACAAGAAAAATTTATACGCACACGTAAGGGTTGAGAGGAAATGATTTCATCACTTAAAATGACCATCGAATAAAATGTTAGCAAAAGTAACACAACACTTTGCACACACAACACTTTGCCTCGCGGTTCTACTGCCTATAACTTACCGCGCTTAACCCACCCAAATATAATAACAACAGCAATTGATTTCAGACCATTATAACAAATTAATTAGCAATCCATTTTGCTTATATCTAAATAATCTCATTAGCTGTTAACAAAACGTATTTTAACATATTGTAACGAATTTATTTTACACCTTCTGCTAACGTTCGTATCGCTAAACTGTTGAATAAAAAACACTCCAATATTCTGTATTACAAAATGGTCTTTATTAAACTTCACTTCGCAACTGATAGCGTGTTTAAAACAAACTGATTCCTGATTACTCAGCTTTCGCTGCTTTTATACTCTGTTGTCTCGTTCACATATTTCTATACGTTTCTCCCTCTAGAATCTACTAATTGGTTACTAGATATATGCATGTATATTCGTAGTTCATAGTCTCTCGCATAACCATATGCGTGTGTATATATGTGAGTGCAACTTTGGCTGATGATTACATGGGTTTGTGAGTATTTCTCCGCTGCCTTGTATGTACATATGTGTATGTATAATTAATGATTTGTTTATGTACATACAAGTGAATGCTTAGTATCGGCTTATAGATGATAGTATCCCTTAGTGTTGCTAATATTCTTCACAATATTGTAACGAATTTACTGCAATTCCGTTGAATAAATAACTCCAATATTCGATAATGCAAAATGGTCGTTATTAGACTACTTTCAAAATAACACTTCTATTGCTCGACAGATAGCGTGCTTAATCAAACTGATTTCATTATCACTTGCACTGCTCCTCTTTTATACTACTCGGTTGCCTCATCATTATTTCTCTCAGTGTCTAGATTTTTCGCGATCTGATGCTTATTTACTTCTCCGTCTCTTATTACTGTGGGTACATGTGTTTGTGTATCTTGTCTTAAGCTAGTTTTGCTTGTTGTTGTCGTATGCATGTATGACGTTACGCACATGAAGTGTGGATGTATGTGCAGCGCTTTTTGCTCACATTATTGTTGTTGTTGAGTAGCATTTATTACTATCGGTATAGTGATCTCACGAGCCTACTAATTCGCCACAATATAAATGGTTGATTTCCGTACTAAATTTTTTGTACATACGAACGATATGGAATCTATATGAAATCGGAACAATATACAAAAAGGAATCCTACAAACTTACTAAAGAGTGCGTGATATTTAAAAAGGTGAAATATTATTAAGACAGAAATGAATCATATTAAATATAAGGCATTTGATTGAAATTTCCGCGTTTTTCAGTGTATTTTACGAATTCAGTATTAGGAAATATTAATATCAAAGAATCTAAATACATTTCTAATACCAATTCGTTTCATAGATTCTCTCGTTTCTCTTACGATCCACTGATCATATTTAATGATCATTAACACGGTAGTTAAATAAAAAGATGTATGTACATCAGTATGCAAAGAAAAAAAACAATGGTACGAAAATATAAAAATTTGATTATAAGCTTACGTGCATTTTGCAGGAACTCGATGAAGGCCTTCTACGATGCTTCTGCTTAGCTGAAAAATGGGACGTTAGCACATAGGTGAATTTTCTAATTAGAATTCGATCTTGCAATTGCTTCGAGTTGCAATTAGATTTTTATTTTCTTATTCCGATTGGAACGCCAATAAGACATTGGAAACTCTCTCTCAAATCACTTAAAAAATATCACTCTCCTCTTTTCTATCTTACCCATTTAATTATAATAAACCATATAATTTTTCTAATTTTACTTTAATTTTCATGAGCCATGAGAATCAAACAAATTATAATTTTCCTTGTTAAGTTCAAAGGAAATTCATTGAAACTTTAATACAAATTTAATTTAGTAAAGTTATGTTGCCTACACTATATTTTTCTCTCTCTGTCATATTAAGTATAGACTTGTTTCTTTAACTTATTATACAGAAGTAAGTATAAATATTCGAATATTTATACTTTTATTCGAAAGATTTAATATTTTTACATATTTTTATGCTCAGTTGAGCAGAGCTCACAGAGTATATTAACTTTGATTGGATAACGGTTGGTTGTACAGGTATAAAGGAATCGAGATAGATATAGACTTCCATATATCAAAATTATCAGTATCGAAAAAAAATTCGATTGAGCCATGTCCATCCGTCCGTCCGTCCGTCTGTCCGTTAACACGATAACTTGAGTAAATTTTGAGGTATCTTGATGAAATTTGGTACGTAAGTTCCCGGGCACTCATCTCAGATCGCTATTTAAAATGAACGATATCGGACAATAACCACGCCCACTTTTGCGATATCGAAAATTTCGAAAAATCGAAAAAGTGCGATAATTCATTCCGGATTAAGCGATGAAACTTGGTAATTTAGTTTAACTTATGACGCAGAATAGAAAAATGGTAAAATTTTGGACAATGGGCGTGGCACCGCCCACTTTTAAAAGAAGGTAATTTAGAAGTTTTGCAAGCTGTTATTTGGCAGTCGTTGAAGATGTCATTATGAAATTTGGCAGGAACGTTACTCTTATTACTATATGTCTGCTTACTAAAAATTAGCAAAATCAGAGAACGACCACGCCCACTTTTAAAAAAAAAATTTTTTTAATTCAAATTTTAAAAGAAAAGTTAATATCTTTACAGTATATAAGTAAATTATGCCACGATTCAACTCCAGTAATGATATGGTGCAACAAAATACAAAAATAAAAGGAAATTTCCAAATGGGTGTGGCTCCGCCCTTTTTCATTTAATTTGTCTAGGATACTTTTAATGCCATAAGTCTCGAACAAAAATTTACCAATCCTTGTGAAATTTGGCAGAGGCTCAGATTCTAGGACGATAACTATTTTCTGTGAAAAAGGGCGAAATCGGTTGAAGCCGCGCCCCGTTTTTATACACAGTCGACCGTCTGTCCTTCCGCTCGGCCTTTAACACGATAACTTGAGCAAAAATCAATATATCTTTACTAAACTCAGTTCACGTACTTATCTGAACTCACTTTGTCTTGGTGTAAAAAATGGCCGAAATCCGACTATGACCACGCCCACTTTTTCGATATCGAAAATTACGAAAAATGAAAAAAATGCCATAATTATATACCAAATACGAAAACAGGGATGAAACATGGTAATTGCATTGGTCTATTGACGCAAAATATAACTTTAGAAAAAAACTTGGCAAAATGGGTGTGACACCTACCATATTAAGTAGAAGAAAATGAAAAAGTTTTGCAGGGCGAAATCAAAAGCCCTTGGAATCTTGAAAGGAATACTGTTCGTGGTATTACATATATAAATAAATTAGCGGTACCCGACAGATGAAGTTCTGGATCACCCTGGTCCACATTTTGGTCGATATCTCGAAAACGCCTTCGCATATACTTCTAAGGGCCACTCCCTTTTAAAACCCTCATTAATACCTTTAATTTGATACCCATATCGTACAAACACATTCTAGAGTCACCCCTGGTCCACCTTTATGGCGATATCTCGAAAAGGCGTCCACATATAGAGCTAAGGCTCACTCATTTTTAAAATACTCATTAACACCTTTCATTTGATACCCATATCGTACAAAAAATTCTAGAGTCACCCCTGGCCCACCTTTATGGCGATATCTCGAAAAGGCATCCACCTATGGAACTAAGGCTAAAATACTCATTAACACCTTTCATTTGATACCCATATCGTACAAACACCCCTGGTCCACCTTTATGGCGATATCTCGAAAAGGCGTCCACCTATAGAACTAAGGCCCACGCTCTTTTAAAATACTCATTAACACCTTTCGTTTGATACCCATATTGTACAAACGCATTCTAGAGTCACCCCTGGTCCACGATTATGACGATATCTCGAAAAGGTGTCCACATATAGAACTAAGGCCCACGCCCTCTTAAAATACTCATTAATGCCTTTCGTTTGTCACCCATAGTGTACAAGCGCATTCTAGAGTCACCCCTGATCCCCTTTATGGCGATATCACGAAACGACGTCCACCTATGGAAATAAGGATCACTCCCTTTTAAAATACTCATTAACACCTTTCATTTAATACCCATATCGTACAAACGCATTCTAGAGTCAACCCTGGTCCACTTTTATAACGATATTCCGAAAAGGCGTCCACCCATAGAACTAAGGCCCACTCCCTTTAAAAACACTTATTAACACCTTTCGTTTGATACACATATTGTACAAACGCATTCTAGAGTCAACCCTGGTCCACTTTTATAACGATATTCCGAAAAGGCGTCCACCTATAGAACTAAGGCCCACTCCCTTTTAAAATACTCATTAACACCTTTCATTTGATACCCATATCGTACAAACACATTCTAGAGTCACCCCTGGCCCACCTTTATGGCGATATCTCGAAAAGGCATCCACCTATGGAACTAAGGCTAAAATACTCATTAACACCTTTCATTTGATACCCATATCGTACAAACACCCCTGATCCACCTTTATGACGATATCTCGAAAAGGCGTCCACATATAGAACTAAGGCCCACGCCCTCTTAAAATACTCATTAATACCTTTCGTTTGACACCCATAGTGTACAAACGCATTCTAGAGTCACCCCTGATCCCCTTTATGGCGATATCACGAAACGACGTCCACCTATGGAAATAAGGATCACTCCCTTTTAAAATACTAATTAACACCTTTCATTTAATACGTATATCGTACAAACAAATTCTAGAGTCAACCCTGATCCCCTTTATGGCGATATCACGAAACGACGTCCACCTATGGAAATAAGGATCACTCCCTTTTAAAATACTCATTAACACCTTTCATTTAATACCTATATCGTACAAACAAATTCTAGAGTCAACCCTGATCCACCTTTATGGCGATATCCCTAAATGGCGTCCACCTAGAGAACTATGGCCCACTCCCTCTTAAAATACTCTTTAATACCTTTCATTTGATATACATGTCATATAAACACATTCCAGGGTTACCCTCGGTTCATTTTCCTACATTGTTATTTTCCCTTATGTTGCCACCATAGCTCTCAACTGAGTATGTAATGTTCGGTTACACCCGAACTTAACCTTCCTTACTTGTTATGTTAAAAATTGCTTTTCCGTATTTTTTTTCTCAACATTCTATATTATGAAATTTGTTTAACTTCAATTGTTCTATTTTTTTCTGGATTTTCGCCTAGAAAAAGTAATTGCGGTCAGACTATACCGCGGCAAAACTAGTTCTGTACTGGAAGTTAAGAGGAATTTCTCGATTTCTCACGACTCTTGACTGCATTTACTTATGTCATCATGCACTTTCATATTCATTGGCAGCCCTGTCCTCTCACTTCTATTATTATCTACTCATTCATTCTTTATATTCATTCTCTCTTTACTTTGTACTGAAATATTATTCCGAGCTTAAGTTGTCTCATTTTATGAAATGTAAAGGGAGTCATTCGTTACACTGAATTCAATAAAGTTGGTCATCCAAAACTGTCGTAGTGACACTTATGTATGTATATGCCTTTTTTTCTTAAATTTTTTTAAAGGGTTTAAGTGTTAACTATTTTAACACGCAAAATGTCGTCACTGCAACCAAGCCTGCGAGTTTTCCATGACGAAATTGATGACGATGTAGCCCCAATCCTTGTTTTCATTGCGAGTCCCAATCCGAACATTGATTGCCATTTAAAGTCTTATGGTTTTAATTAGATTGCGGTTTTACGCGTTTACCTTTTCGAAAAACCGAATTATTATTCCTCTAGGGAGAATTAGCGCACATTTAACTTTCCGCTTTACCTGCGGAATTTAATTCCGAACGATTTTTATACTTTTGGCCGATACTAAGATCATCGCGCGAGTATACGTTTAAGGCAAACTTTATCCAGCAAAAATTACCGATATTGGGAAATCTGTGTCTTATAAAGACACGAAAAAGGTGGCGTGATTTTAGAAGAGGATAGTTAGATAGGAATTATCATAATATATCTGCAGCCGTCACTAAATGAGTTTTTATTTGCCAAGATTTAGATTAACCCTTGCATTGCTTGATTCTGGTTGCCAGAGAGGTGAAGTATACGCAAGTGTTATACTGCGCACAGTTTCATTAGTTATAATCCATGAGTATATAATGAGTATAAAATATAATGACTACGCGACAGTCCTCAATCATCGTCCCCGTCCTAGGCGCGTTCAGTGGCTAGAGCCTCTGCGATTTCTTGAAGCGTACGTAACGCATCTCGTACTAAAAGCTCTGACACCTTTCCCTTGAAGGTGGCAGTCTGTAGCCCTTGAGCAGTGTACCGAACGGTGCGTCGAGGGGTACTATATGCTGGCGGTGGTGCGTCGGTAGCTAGGCGAGAACGAGGTCGCACGGAGGGGGCAGAGGGTACCTCAGGTGGTACTGCTTGGCGACCAGGCCGGGGTGCCTGGGTATGACGTGGGGTGCTCGGGGTTGCATCCCGTCGAGTCGTCGTGAATACAAACGCATTCACCGATTTTAGGCTCAGTTTGTGGGTTTTTCCATTTTTGCCGTTTCTGGAGATCTTTTAGGTAATCTTCCTTCCATCTTTTGCTACACTGGTGATAGATGCTTTTTGCCCATTGCCAAAGGTTCATAAGGGACAAATCTGCATGATCCATTTCAGGGATGGCCAGGAGAGGACAGTCTCTGAGAAATTGACCGGAGGTGAGAGCAGTGAATTCAGAGGGGTCTTGGGATAGAGGCGAAATCGGGCGAGAGTTTTAGACGGCTTCTATCCTCACTAAGAGGGTGGTGAATCCCTCAAAAGTGAAATTATGAGTTCCTGCAGTACTTTCAAAATGATATTTAAAACTTTTTACTGCGGCCTCCTACAGACCACCCATATTGGGAGCACCGGGGGAATAAACTGCCAATTAATACCTTGAGGGGAGTATTTCTGTATAACTTCTCGTGAGGCAGTTTCCAGAATGTCGACAAATTCCTATTTGGTTGCCCTGTGTTAGGTTAGGTCTGAGCACAGCTCAAGGTGGACAGCTTTTGTTGGAAAGCTAACAGAAACGGTCACGTAGCCTTTTAGTAGGGTGTGATACCTCGACATAGAGGCTTTTATGCGAAAAGGCCCCGGAAAGTCAACACCGGTGATAGTAAAATGCGGAGCATAAGTGCATTGTTCCGGGGGAAACGCTGCCATGAGTTGCGAGCGCATCTGCTGCTTATGGAGAGTACAGGTCTTGCATTGGTGTATACATTTCTTTATAAGTGGTTTTGGCCGGGGGATATAGACTTCCTGCCTTAGGCATTGTTGCAAAGGACGTGCCTGGGCGTGGAAATAGCTCATGCGGGAATTGAATATAGAGAGTCGGGAATCGCGATTTTTCAGGGAGGATGATATAGGGCTTCTTTTGTCTATCACCTTGGAGTTTTCTAAATATGCTTTTTTACGAGAAAAGGAGCGGGTTTGCGTGAAGGCTATACTCTTATATTTCGCTTTATGGAGATCATCGTACGAGAGAGTGGAGGACGCGGAACGTGTGCCTCCTATTCGATGACCCGGGTTGCGGATGAATTTTAGGACATATGACATTACCCTAAGGGTTCGTGAAAAAGAAGAGAAAAGGTACAGAAAATCAGCTTCATCTTCAGTGGCGTGTAAAGCTTCGACTCGGCGTACCTCCGGTGTGTTGGTCTTTCGTATAATGCGTTTCGGCCAGATTTCCGGGGGCAAAGTCAGCCACTCAGGGAAATTCCACCATAACGGAGAACTAGCCAAGTCAATGGATTTACATCCTCTAGTACCCATGTCCGCTGGGTTATCGCGAGTACCGACATGTCTCCATAAAGCATTTCCGACGAGATCCATTATTTCAGCGGTGCATTTAGATACAAAGGTCTTCCAAGTATGGGGGGATTTTCCAGCCATGCTATAACTATTTCCGAGTCAGACCACAGTGTTACTTTTGTAATAGAGAGGTTGTGGTTTGACTGGACAGCGACTAGACGTGCCAAAAGAAGAGTCGCGTATAGTTCTAGCCTTGGCAGGCTGGAAGTACGAAGGGGGCAACTTGACCCATGAAAACCAAAAGATGAGAGGAGGTACTGGTATCGTGAGTGGTCCTAACATATATATTGGCGCAGTATGCCTTTTCCGATGCATAACAGAATCCATGCATTGCATCTTTCTGGTTGGGGTTATAGTCGACCCATCGCGCTATCTTAATGTTCGAGATACCGTACACATTTTTCGTGAATTGAGTCCACTTTATAAGACGGAGGGGTTTCACTTGCTCGTCCCAGTCGGTTCCGTCTATCCACAACTCTTGGAGGAGAATCTTTGTCGGAATCATTATCGGCGTAAGCCACCCTGCGGGGTCAAAAAGTTTAGCGACAGAGGAGAGGGTCTGACGCTTTGTCCTAGCAGACAACAGGAGTATAGAGTCGACTGCGACGAGTCCTGCTGAACCGAGCGCTTGGATGAGAGAAACTGTTCAGCCGTTTGCTTTCGTTGAATTTTTCATGGGAACCCGTTTCTTCCATATGATCGAGGTGTGCCCATTTCGTTTGAAGTTCGTTGGTATTTTGGAAGTTGGGGAGCATCTTCATCAGCTTAGGTAATACTATTGCTTCCGCATTTATTTTTGTCTGCATATCGGCGGAAGCTAAGGTCAGGGAACACAGTTTATTTGAGGTTTGAACTAATTTCCCCCCCATGCCAGAGATTTCAAATTTATACGGTTTATAAGGGAGTCTGATCCTGTCTTGGGCTCTTGTGAAAATAAAGCTTCTTTCAGATCCCTGATCTACGACAGCTCTAAGTTTAAAAATCTCCCCTCTATGTTCTACCGGGACGATAGCCGTGGGCAAAATTATTTTGCAATCGGTTTCTGCGCAGAACGATTGGACTTGGCTTTTCTGCGTGCAGGAAGGTCCTTCATCCAGATCTGCTTGATCAGGAGTTTTATCGGATGGGTTAATGGGGTTTGTCGTTGTGCTTTAGGAGGTTGTCTTTTGCGCTCGGGAGGGTTGTCCCTTTGGCGTGGGTGAAGTGTCTTCATGAAGCACTAAGTTGTGCCGATCTCGACATTGATTGCAGGTTTGATTGCTACGACAATCTTTCAACATGTGTGACTGGGAGAGACATATTGTTTTCTTCCTGTGGTCAGAGGTAGACAATTTATTAAATTTAAAACAATTTATTAAGGGATGAGGAGAGGTTTTGCACATTGAGCATTTGTACATTGTTCGATGCTCTGTTATGTGAGACTGAGTCTGAGCAGTTAATCTATATTGGAACGAATGTGGCTGTTGAGGTTTAAATAGCGGCCTAGTTTGAGGAGTGAATGGGCGCCATTGAACAACTCGTTCTACCACTTCGTATCGAGTTGTGAGGAACTGGTTCATTTGGGCCCAGTTGGGAAGTTCTCTTCTTGAAGTCATAAATTGCCCACAACGTGACTGTATTTTCTGGGAGCTTCGATGTAACCAGATAAATAAGTATCGGGTCCCAGTTATCTGTGGATTCCTGTTGTGTGGCGAGAATCTGAAGACAGTTGTTAACAGAGGATTGCAATTTTTGAATGTCTTCACTGTTCTCAAATATAATGGGCTTTAAATTCATCAGTGTCCGTATTTGGTTATCTAGGAGAACACGTCTGTTTTCATATCGAGCTTTTAAGGCTTCCCTCGCTAAAGCGAAGTTTTTGTCAGTCAAGGGAAATTGCTTGACTATTTCAGTGCCTTTCTTTGGGTTTTGTATCTGAGGTGATACAATTTTTGCGCTTGGGAGAGTTTAGGGTGGTTAATGTAGACCGCTGTGCACATTTCACGAAGCGAGGGTCATTTTTCGTAACCACCATAAAATGTTTCGGTATCACAGGGAGGGATTTTTTAACCGGAGTTGTCAGATGGGCCTGTTGTCACGGTAGGGGGTGCGGGGATTTTCGCTTGGTTTATCAACTGAAGTTGGTCCTCAATCTGAGCCTTTGTTTCCTCATATGTTATGAGGCAGGTCGTGTATTTTCTATGAGCAGATTTTGCAAATTTTTCGGGCATGTCCAGATCCTCGGTTTCTACCACTTTATCGAACGCTTTCGAGTTTTTAACGTGAGGGAAGACTCAGTTTTATATTGGAAGGACGTTGACTTAAACCGAGCACAATAGTCCATGAAAATATCCGTGTCGGTAATGAACT
Source organism: Eurosta solidaginis (assembly GCF_040869045.1). Taxonomy (NCBI): domain Eukaryota; kingdom Metazoa; phylum Arthropoda; class Insecta; order Diptera; family Tephritidae; genus Eurosta; species Eurosta solidaginis. The sequence continues at coordinate 11,728,823 of NC_090322.1, forward strand.
TTTTAGGGGCAGACGAGAACTTAAATTTTTTAACTCCTTGATGGTTGAAGCCACTTTGCCTTTGTTCATCGTCACTAATTTTTACTTTGTGTTCTAAGGCTCTTACCGTTGAGAATTAACGAAATTTAACTTATAGAGAAAACAAAATTTTGTAAGAGAGAGTATTTCTTTTAACTGGGTGTGAGGGAGTTAAGTTTAAATATTCACGTTAAATAGCAAGAGGGAATAATGTAAAAAAAAAAAAACAAACAAAAAAAATTTTTAACGTATATTTTATTTGAGGGAGTGACCGAGCGATTCTGACCACTGTGCCGGCTTTGCATTATATTTAATACAGTAGTACCTAATTTAATTAACTATAGCTGTATTTCGTTGCTAACTATTACAATTAAAACACTAGCTAGCTTACCGAATTGCATGGAAAGCAACAATAAAAAGTAATCGAGTTGAGTTGGCTAAGCGGTTTCTGTTGAAACCGCTTGGGTAATTGTCGACCTGACTAATAGTGTTGTGTAGTATTGCATATTCAAAAATGGGGCACTATTGTGATATAAAAAATCACTGTCCCGTTTTATTTACTGGGTTATCTCTCATCACAGCTACATATTTTTTAGTGAGTGCATACGCAGTTTGTTGCTAAACGAAAACTAACATCATAACCAAACAAAGAAAATTGATCTTCGGCTTTAACTGAATTCACTAACTAAATAATTAATATAGAGCGGTAAACGACTCACACAATAAAGAATTAAAATTGAAACTCCTTATAGTCGTTTATATATATATATATATGTTTGTTTTATTTGGCAAAACAATTGTTTCGACACTCGCGACGTGTTATCATCAGTTGCTAGTTATCAACTAACCATTGTCTACAAATATAAACAAAGTATGCCTATGCAAATCAAACATTCAAAATTTTTGTAAAAGCTAATGCAATGCGAAAATAATAAAAGAGAGTTTAAACAACAACAACAAAATACAAAAGTAATTATGTACATATGTATGTAATATGTAATAACAATATATGGAACAATCTAAGTTTACTGGAATGCTGTGAAGAGACTCGAGTACAGTGGGCCTGTATCACGATTTACAGAATCATTTTTGTTTACATATATATGTAGAGATTCTAAAATGTTTAATTTTTTAATATTACATTCCGACTTAATTAACTGGCAATCGTCCTCACTTATTGAATGCTCATTCGCTAAAGCATGTTCAGCGATTCCACTTCTCGGATCAATATTCTGAATATATTTTAGGTGCTCAAGTAATCTGATTCGGACCTAAAAATCTCTAAGTAATCTGATTCGGACCTAAAAATCAAACATAATGTCGATGGAGCTATCGCATTCGATATATATCGGAAGCCGACTTCAACTGATCGATTTATTCCAATTGAGTCCAATCATCATTACTCCCACAAACTAACTGCCTTCAATTCCATGGCTCATCGGCTAGTAAACGTTCCACTCAGTTATGCGGCATACAAAAAAGAAAGAGATAAAATTGTGAGCATTGCAGAAACAAATGGATATAGCTCTAACAGTATAGAGCAGATAATTAAAAAGCACCACAACAAAAAAGAGCGAAGGGAGAGTAGCTCATTTGATACGTTGGACGTTGAAAACAAAAAGACTTGGTGTAGCATGACGTACGACTCTAATTATTTTAACGATTTACAAAAATGCTACAGACAAATAAATGTGAATTTGGCTCCTAAAACAACAACAAAATTAAAATCATTACTTACATCCACAAAAGACAAATGCGAAAATTTGGACAAACCTGGCGTTTATTCAATCACTTGCTCCCAGAAAAACGACAACGGGAATGTATGCGGCGCAAAGTACATCGGCCAATCGACCCGCACTGTACGAATCAGATTACTTGAGCACCTAAAATATATTCAGAATATTGATCCGAGAAGTGGAATCGCTGAACATGCTTTAGCGAATGAGCATTCAATAAGTGAGGACGATTGCCAGTTAATTAAGTCGGAATGTAATATTAAAAAATTAAACATTTTAGAATCTCTACATATATATGTAAACAAAAATGATTCTGTAAATCGTGATACAGGCCCACTGTACTCGAGTCTCTTCACAGCATTCCAGTAAGCTTAGATTGTTCCATATATTGTTATTACATATTACATACATATGTACATAATTACTTTTGTATTTTGTTGTTGTTGTTTAAACTCTCTTTTTAGTATTTTCGCATTGCATTAGCTTTTACAAAAATTTTGAATGTTTGATTTGCATAGGCATACTTTGTTTATATTTGTAGACAATGGTTAGTTGATAACTAGCAACTGATGATGACACGTCGCGAGTGTCGAAACAATTGTTTTGCCAAATAAAACAAACATATATATATATATAAACGACTATAAGGAGTTTCAATTTTAATTCTTTATTGAATTCACTAAGTAGCATTATACTTAGATATTCTTTGTTATACTTATTTGTGTAAAGTGGGCGTATTGTTTAGTTTTTATAAAAAATTTAAACCTTTATTTAGCGTGCACTCGGCGGAAGTGTAGACGTACAGGGGCTAAACTAGTATGGGTATTTCCATAATATGCAAATTGTTGGTGAAGGGACATATATGTATGTGTATTAGCCTAGCGTTATATTTTGTATATAATCTCTTGGAAATAATTCATTAAGGCTAACATGCGCAGACTACTTGCCGCTTACATATTCAAAACCGAATCTTGGATTCAGATTCAGTTCAAAATATATGCTTTTGGTAAAATAACAAATAAATCTATATATATATATGTATATAAATGAAATGATGTTCGTTCCTGTCCATGTTTTGGGGCCGATACGAGGCCAATTTTATTCGTTGTTTTTTCATATTATAGGGATCAAATAGGGGAAGGTCTTTAGCAAAAAAAAATTTTTTTTTGATTTCTAGGGTCTTGAGGTATAGGTCAAAACGTGGACCCGTATAACCCTACGATGTGTTTGTATAATACGGGTATCAAATGGAAGCTTCTGATAAATACTTTAATATGGAGTACTTTTCGTACCCCTAGGTGACTAGGGTCTCGACATATAGGCCAAAACGTGGACCCAGATACCCCTAGAATGTGTTTATACAATATGGATATCAAATGAAAGCTGTTGATGAGTTCTTTAGCAGAGGGTAATTTTCATATGTCTGGGTGACTAGGGTCTAGAGATATTGCCCAAAGCGTAGATCAGAATAACCTTAGGATGTGTTTTTACATTATGGGTATCAAATGGAAGCTGTTAATGAGTACTTCAATATGGGTATCAAAAGGAAGCTGTGCTGATGAGTGGTAATATTTCTCTAGGTGACGAGCGTTTCGAGATCATTTCATGTGTACAACATTTTTTCAATAAATATACGAATTTTTCGATTTGTGTCGTGCTCCTAAGTTGCAAATTTTTTTCGAAGGAGAGTAAACATAAACACCGAGGTTTGGACACTGTTTATGAGCACGCATACACAAACGCACCTTGAAAATGGCCAACGCGTTATTTTACTCCTGAAAATGCAACGCTTAGAGCAACAAGTGCACCGTCTACAACTTTGACTGCCTTTTTTCATTTATGTCAATCGGACGATTTTGCAAGAACATTGCTATATGCAGAAGTGCCACAATATTTCACATGGGATAAATCCAGGAAAACATTTCAAAGTCGAAAAGAAAGAAAACCAGTTCAAGGTTATCCTAATGTGTTCTCAATATATGCACTAGGACGCATTTATGCAGTTCATCCAAATAATGATGAGTGTTTTACTTGCGATTGTTGTTAATTAATGTTCGTGGCCCAACATCATTCCAAACTTTAAGAACAATTAATGGTGAATTGTGCGCTACATATCGTGAAGCATGTCAACAATTAAATTTGTTGGGGGATGATAAGCATTGGGAAGACACCCATGCCGTTTCAGTCCACATCAAATACGAAGTCCATTGGAATTATGGAATAATTTCAGACATTATATGGCAGATGATATTTTAAACCAAATGCGTCGAAATACTGCAAATATTTTGAGTTGGAATTCACATTGGAAATTTACAATGAAGCATCAATAAAGATTGACGACATTTGTTGGTCGATGTCAAACAAATCGTTAGTACAATTGGCCATGCCAGCAGCAAATCGTCCAATGCATGATATGTTCAATCGAGAACTGGAGCGTGAATACCATTATGATTGTAATGAACTAAACACATTTGTAACATCAAATTTAACGAAATTGAATGACCAACAGCAACATGTTGATATACAATCATGAATAATGTTAGCCATGGAACTGGTGGATTGTTTTTCTTGGATGCTCCTGGAGGAACAGGCAAGACCTTTGATTTCATTGATATTAGCAACATTTCGATCAGATACTAACGTTGCATTGGCACTCGCTTCTTCCGGAATTGCGGCTACATTACAGGAAGGCGGTCGCACAGCACATTCTGCATTAAAGTTGCCTTTGAATATGCAGGTAAATGAAACACCAACATGTAATATTTCGAAAACATCTGGAATGGCAAAATTTCTTAAAGTATGTAAGCTGATCGTATAGGACGAGTGTACTATGGCACACAAGAAATCATTGGAAACACTTAATAGAACTTTGAAAGATTTACGAGGAAGCCAAACATTCTTTGGAGGTGCCATGATTTTATTGGCTGGAGATTTCAGGCAAACATAACCTGTGATCCCAAAACCCACGACTGCAGATGAAATCAATGCATGTTTAAAATCATCGTATTTATGGAGACATGTATACACGCTTACACTTACTACAAACGTACGTGTTCAACTACAAAACCATCCGTCAGCAGCTGGATTTTCACAGCAATTACTGAAAATCGGAAATGGCCAAATGTCTGTCGATCCATCAGGAATGATTTCATTGCCTAACAATTTTTGCACTTTTGCACAGTCTAAAGAGGCATTGATACAGAGTGTATTTCCAAACATAGTTCAACATTACAAAAAATAAGATTGGCTCAGCGAAAAAGCAATTTTAGCTGGGAAAAATAAGGACGTCAATGGTATAAATGCAGTTATTCTGGATCAAATACCATAGTAGCATATAAGTCAATGGACACTATTACAGATCAACATGATGTCGTAAATTATCCAACTGAATTCTTAAACTCACTCGATTTGCCAAGCCTACCACCTCATAATTTACGACTAAAAATTGGAGCACCGATTATTATGCTGCGCAACATTAATGTGCCACGACTTTGCAACGGTACCAGACTCGATGTGAAGAAGCTAATGGTTAGCGTTATCGAAGCAATAATTTTGAAAAGGAAGTACAAAGAGAAGACGTTCTGATACGCAGAAGTCCACTTATTCCGACGGACTTACCATTCGATTTCAAACGTTTGCAGTTCCCTATTCGCTTTGCCTTCGCTATGACAATTAAAAAGGCGCAAGGACAGTCTCTACAAATGTGCGGTATTAATTTAGAATACCCAATTTTTTCTTATGGACAATTGTATGTAGCTTGCTCGCGAGTAGGCAAACCATCGTCATTATTCACTTACGCGAAAGATGGAAAAACGAAAAACGTTGTCTACCCAAAAGTGTTACAATAAAGTTCGAATGAAATTGTATCAAAGAATTTGCTTTGTTTCGTATTAATTTTATTCTCTTTCAGCAAAACATTGAATTTATCGCCTAGCGAAGCGGGCAAGGGTACGATAGTTATTTATAAATTTTGCACAACCAAAAGATTCTAGCTTTACGGCAAAAAGTTTCGCATAATATAATGAAGAATGTACTAAAATCAGTTATTATTAATAATTATTATTTCCTTATAGATATACAGATACATAAGAATGTACGGGTACTACCGTTGTTGCTACTGTAGTGATACTAGGTAATAACATAACAAAAACCTAACCTACTCATTTAACGCAAAGAATACATGTAAATGTCCTTACCGCACCCATTCACAATTTTCCCCAAACAAATGTACAGTTTTATTATTATACTCAGTTGAGAAGAGCGCACAGAGTATATTAACTTTGATTGGATAACGGTTGGTTGTACAGGTATAAAGGAATCGAGAGAGATATATACTTCCATATATCAAAATCATCAGTATCGAAAAAAAATTTGATTAAGCCATGTCCGTCCGCGTCCGTCCGTCCGTCTGTCCGTTAACACGATAACTTGAGTAAATTTTGAGATATGTTGACGAAATTTGGTGTGTAGATTCCTGGGGGCTCATCTCAGGTCTCTATTTAAAATTAACGATATCGGACTATAACCACGCCCACTTTTTCGATATCGAAAATTTCGAAAAATCGAAAATTGCGATAATTCATTACCAAAGAGGGATAGAGCGATGAAACTTGGTAGGTCCATTGAGCTTATGACGCAGAATAGAAAGTAAGTAAAATTTTGGACAATGGGCGTGGCACCGCCCACTTTTAAAAAAAGGTAATTTAGAAGTTTTGCAAGCTGTAATTTGGCAGTCGTTGAAGATATCATGATGAAATTTGGCAGGAACGTTACTCCTATTACTATATGTATGCTTAAAAAAATTAGCAAAATCGGAGAACGACCACGCCCACTTTTAAAAAAAAATTTTTTTTAAGTGAAATTTTTACAAAAAATTTAATATCTTTACAGTATATAAGTAAATTATGTCAACATTCAACTCCAGTAATGATATGGTGCAAAAAAATACAAAAATAAAAGAAAATTTCAAAATGGGCGTGGCTCCGCCCTTTTTTATTTGATTTGTCTAGGATACATTTAATGCCATAAGTCGAACAAAAATTTACCAATCCTTGTGAAATTTGGTAGCGACTTAGATTCTAGGACGATAAATGTTCTCTGTGAAAAAAGGCCAAATCGGTTGAAGCCACGCCCAGTTTTTATACACAGTCGACCGTCTGTCCTTCCGCTCGTCCATTAACACGATAACTTGAGCAAAAATCGATATATCTTTACTAAACTCAGTTCACATAATTACCTGAACTCACTTTCTATTGGTATAAAAAATGGCCGAAATCTGACTATGACCACGCCCACTTTTTCGATATCGAAAATTACGAAAAATGAAAAAAGTGCCATAATTCTATACCAAATACGAAAAAAGGGTTGAAACGTGGTAATTGGATTGGTTTATTGACGCAAAATATAACTTTAGAAAAAAACTTTGTAAAATAGGTGTGACCCCTACCATATTAAGTAAAAGAAAATAAAAAAGTTCTGCAGGGCGAAATCAAAAGCCCTTGGAATCATGGCAGGATTACTGTTCGTGGTATTACATATATAAATAAATTAGCGGTACCCGACAGATGATGTTCTGGGTCACCCTGGTCCACATTTTGGTCGATATCTGGAAAACACCTTCACATATACAACTACCACCACTCCCTTTTAAAATTCTTATTAATACCTTTAATTTGACACCCATATTGTACAAACACATTATAGAGTCACCCCTGGTCCACCTTTATGGCAATATATCGAAAAAGCGTCCACCTATAGAACTAAGGCCCACTCCCTTTTAAAATACTCGTTAACACCTTTCATTTGAAACCCATATCGTAAAAAATTCTAAAGTCACCCCTGGTCCACCTTTATGGCGATATCTCGAAAAGGCGTCCACCTATAGAACTAAGGCCCACTCCCTTTTAAAATACTCATTAACACCTTTCATTTGATACCCATATTATACAAACGCATTCTAGAGTCATCCCTGGTCCACCTTTATGGCGATATCTCGAAAAGGCGTCCACCCATAGAACTAAGGCCCACCCACTTTTAACATACTCATTAACACCTTTCATTTGATACCCATATCGTACAAATTAATTCTAGAGTCACCCCTGTTCCGCCTTTATGGCAATATCTCGAAAAGGCGTCCACCCATAGAACTAAGGCCCACTCCCTTTTAAAATACTCATTATCACCTTTCGTTTGATACCCATAATGTATAAACGCATTCTAGAGTCAACCCTGGTCCACCTTTATAACGATATCCCGAAAAGGCGTCCACCTATAGAACTAAGGCCTACTCCCTTTTAAAATACTCATTAACACCTTTCATTTGATACCCATATCGTACAAACAAATTCTAGAGTCGCCCCTGGTCCACGTTTATGGCAATATCTCGAAAAGGCGTCAACCCACAGAACTAAGGCCCACTCCCTTTTAAAATACTCATTATCACCTTTCGCTTGATACCCATAATGTATAAATGCATTCTAGAGTCAAAACTGGTCCACCTTTATAACGATATCCCGAAAAGGCGTCCTCCTATAGAACTAAGGCCTACTCCCTTTTAAAATACTCATTAACACCTTTCATTTGATACCCATATCGTACAAATTAATTCTAGAGTCACCACTGGTCCACCTTTATGGCAATATCTCGAAAAGGCGTCAACCCATATAACAAGGCCCACTCCCTTTTAAAACACTCATTAATACCTTTCGTTTGATACCCTTATTGTACAAACGCATTCTAGAGTCACCCCTAGTCAACCTTTATAACGATATATCGAAAAGGCGTCCACCTATAGAACTAAGGCCCACTCCGTTTTATAATACTCATTAACACCTTTCATTTGATACCCATATCGTACAAACAAATTCTAGAGTCAGCCCTGGTCCACCTTTATGGCGATATCTCGAAAAGGTGTCCACCTATAGAACTATGGCCCACTCCTTCTTAAAATACTCTTTAATACCTGCCATATACGCATGTCATACAAAGACATTCCAGGGTTACCCGAGGTTCATTTTCCTACATGGTGATTTCCCCTTATTTTGTCTCCATAGCTCTCAACTGAGTATGTAATGTTCGGTTACATCCGAACTTAGCCTTCCTTACTCGTTTTAATTTTAAAATAGCCAAAATATTCAAAAGTTGTCTACCACATAATGCTGTTATCTTTTCACCTTATAGATCAGGTCGGATTCAGGCACAAACTCAATTCAGCTAGTGTGCAATCAAAACAAAATTTTAGCAACAGGTCTATTCATCAAATGTGATTTCTATTTGTTTGCCTCATTAAGGAATTGAATAGTGCACAAGATGGGATGTCCTTATTATGCAGTTTCCCAATGTGCGGTTGAGCATGATAAGAGTATTTTTCGTAAACTACCCAAGTACACAGGTAGTTGCATTAGTCGCTCAGTTTTACTGCTACAAGCACAATAACGGCATTTAGACAATCGATCTCGCGACACAAGTATACAACCTTTTATATATGTAGTAGTGTGCCTAAGTTTGATGCTTGTTATAGCGTTCATTATTATGTGCGTAAAAACAGCCTTTCTATCACATTGAGGATTGTCAATCTTGCGAAATAATTGTATGTATCCATATATGGGTCATTATTTTACAAATCGTACGGATTTGTAGAAAAAAATTTCACTTTTTTAAAAGACACCAAATTTATTTGTTGGAATCTTTTCGCAATTTAAGTCAACACATATAACAGGATTTCCTCGAAAAAAAAAAAATAAAATAAAAATTGTTTCAGAGATCTGCATGTGCTCAGATTCGATGGGTAAGCAAACTTGCCCACATTCATAATGCTATATCTTTGGTTCCACTCGTTGTATCTTATTCATTTTTGTTTTATTTTGAAGGTAATATTATTTACTTTATAACTGCGTTAAAAAAATATTTAATTTTATAAAATCAAAATAATGAATAAAAATGAATTTTTTAAATAATTATTACATACTGTTTTCCCCCACGAATATTTTCGTAAAAATATATATAATATGTGATACACTTTCATCTAAAACCCCTTTTTATTTTAAGTTGGACAATTTTGTGGTTAAAAAGATATTAACTCATTTCTGACCTGACCTCGAACAACTTGCAAACGTTTTCAATCCTACTCAAAAAAAGATTCTACTTGGCTCCATTTACTTCCGAGGAGATTTATCTGAACATTTCTTCTTTTTTGTGCTGCCTTTGAATTTTGACAACAAAGTTTGAATTTTGTCAGCAAACGGCAGGTACTAGAGAAATGCATACTTACTAATTCCATTGCAGAGATACACTCGAAATATTTACCAAACCAGACCGAGGAGCGAGCCCGCATAGAAAATGTTTTACTTATTGATACTAGAGAAGAATTGCAAAGTTTACAAACGGCAATGGTTACTAGGACATATTTCTGAATTTCACTTCTTCATCAGCCAGCTTCTCGGATGCTGAGTATTGAACTCGAAATCTCCAACACTCATACTTTATACTACTGTAAAGGCGGATGCCTTTAAACACTCAGCCATATGAAGATCATGCTGCTCGCTTTGCAATTGGTCTCTAAGTATTGCCTTTTTGTTGCTATTCCTTTACTCACCATTTAGGTACATACCTATTATATATGGGGTATTCCATCCCATTTCGACCAATTTTGAACCCGGCCCCTTTAGAATTGGCTGAAAGTTTTTCTTCTTTTTCTAGCTTACGAAAGACGTTTTTCAGAATTTTTTCAAATTTTTTGATCCAACTCAAAAAAAGTTATGAATTTTTAAAAAACACCGTTTTTGTTTTCAAAATGCTATAACTTTTTCAAAAATTGACCGTTTGGGATCTTTTTTTTTTAATGTGTTTTTAAATGTACTTTTCGGAAAAAATACAAAAAAATGTTTAAAGTTTTTTTTTTTATTTTTCAGTTTTTCGAGATTTTTCGACTTTCGCCATTTTTTTTTTTCTCATAAAAAACTTCACTCAATCCTGCAATCATCCCCACTAATCCCGGAGTGGGCCGATTTTTTTTATATTTTTTTTTATTTAATTGAAAAAAAAATTTCAAAAATAAATATTTTTTTTTTATCAATTTTATTTATATATTATGGTAATCTACGATTAAAATAACCAGGATTAATGACTGACACAGTATGTAAGTTTTCTAAAAATAATGTAACATATATAAAGAAAAGAATACTTAAAAATCATTTTCTTACATTTTTTGTTATATAAATAAAATTGATAAAAAAAAAAATTTATTTTTGAAAATATTTTTTTCAATTAAATAAAAAAATATATAAAAAAAAAATCGGCCCACTCCGGGATTAGTGGGGATGATTGTAGAATTGATTGAAGTTTTTTATGAGGAAAAAAAAATGGCGATATTCGAAAAATCTCGAAAAACTGATAAATTAAAAAAAAACTTTAAAAATTTTTTTGTATTTTTTCCGAAAAGTACATTTAAAAAAAAATTTAAAAAAAAGGATCCCAAACGGTAAATTTTTGAAAAAGTTATAGCATTTTCAAAACAAAAACCGTGTTTTTTTAAATTCATAACTTTTTTTGAGCTGGATGAAAAAATTTGAAAAAATTCTGAAAAACGTCTTTCGTAAGCTAGAAAAAGAAGAAAAACGTTCAGCCAATTATAAAGGGGTCGGGTTCAAAATTGGTCAAAATGGGATGGAATACCCCATATGCTTTTTAATCCTAATTGTGTGGAATAATTATAGGCGCGCTCCAAGAGCTTTGTAACATTGGGTGTATAGCATTGCTTTTATAATCAGTACTTCCACTGTTCACTATTATATCAATATTATTATCTGTATTTAATTAGCGATACATGCTCATATTGCTTTATACAATTGTTTTTGGTTTTGATATTAGAGAAGAATTACAAAGTTTACAAACAGCGCTGGTTACTAGGAAGTTTCTGAATTTCACTTCTTCATCAGCTATCTTCTCGGGGAGCTGAGTATTGAATATATATTAAATACAGATGAAAATGTTTTACAATTAAACAAATTCTTATTAATTTTGTATGTGGGCGGAGCACGCTACCACCGCACCACGGCGGCCTACTAAGCTACTGCAATTTTCTAAATTAAAATCCATCAGCAACGAAGCTCTACAAAGTCCTCAAAAATTATCGCACAAACATATTTCCTACACAAAACACAAAAACTTCAAATGCCAGCAAATCCCTTTTATGCATATGCCAATGCAATTTCCAAACAAAAGCTCAGACTCAAAATGTTATTGATGCGCGGCTGTTAGCGACGTCAGAAATTATTTGGCAGCAAATCCATTACAAATACAACAAAAGCGCCACAATCGATATTCTATGCGTTGAGGTATTACACAGCAAAAGGCATTCATTTGTTGTGTTGTTGTTATTATTATATATTGGCGTGTATTAGCGTGTAAATGCATCCGTCCGCTCAGGAAAATCCGCACATATGAGGCAGGAAAAACAAAAATAACAAAAAAAGTGTGTGTTAAAAAGGTAAAATGCAATAAAAAGGAATTACGAAGCATATACCATACAAAGTGGTTGTTGTACAATATGTTATTGCTGTCTTTGTTGTTGTTATGCTTTGTTACAATTGTTAAATCGCTTGTTTTGTTTGAATGCCACACGATAATGCAAAGTCTACATCTTACTTTGGCTAGAAAAGTTAGAAAGCAACAACAAAAATAAAAGCAAGGAAAAACAAACTTTGCGAAAATTTCACAAAACAATTGAGCTCACATGTGTACGCGTAAATACGGAAATTGCTGTAATAAAAGAAGTTTCAGTGGCGATAGCAAACAAAAGTTGCAGATTAAATTGTAGCAGGTGCACGCATGACGCTTACTTTACAAACACAACAATAGCAACAATGTGCACGTGTTAAAGGATCGCCTGCATTTCTACATTTCACGCTGTACCCATTTTAGTATATTCTTTGCTCATTCACATGTTGTTTTATTGCATACTTCTAGGGGCAAACCAAATATACCAATATTTGCTTTTCACACAATACCAATAACAAAAATGAAAATATGCTCGTGTGTGTGTGAAAAAAATAACAGCAATCGTCTATAGCACAACGCAGCTGCTCTTTTGCTTACTTCTATTAAAAAACAAGTAAGGAAGGTTAAGTTCGGGTGTAACCGAACATTACATACTCAGTTGAGAGCTATGGTGACAACATAAGGGAAAATAACCATGTAGGAAAATGAACCGAGGGAAACCCTGGAATGTGTTTGTATGACATGTGGTTCAAATGAAAGGCATTAAAGTGTATTTTATGAGGGAGTGGGCCATAGTTCTATAGGTGGACGCCATTTAGAGATATAGCCATAAAGGTGGATCAGGGTTGACTCTAGAATGCGTTTGTACGATATGGGTATCAAATGAAAGGTGTTAATGAGTATTTTATGAGGGAGTGGGCCATAGTTCTATAGATGGATGCCATTTAGGGATATATCCATAAAGGTGGATCAGGGTTGACTCTAGAATGCGTTTGTACGATATGGGTATCAAATGAAAGGTGTTAATGAGTATTTTATGAGGGAGTGGGCCATAGTTCCATAGGTGGATGCCGTTTCGAAATATCGCCATAAAAGTGGACCAGGGGTGACTCTAGAATGTGTTTGTACGATATGGGTATCAAATTAAAGGTATTAATGCGGGTTTTAAAAGGGAGTGGTGCTTGTTGTATAGGTGGTCGCCTTTTCGAGATATCACCATAAAGGTGGACCAGGGGTGACTCTAGAATGCGTTTGTACGATATGGGTATCAAATGAAAGGTGTTAATGAGTATTTTAAAAGGGCGTAATCCTTAGTTCCATAGGTGGACGCCGTTTCGAGATATCGCCATAAAGGTGGACCAGGGGTGACCCTAGAATTTGTTTGTACAATATGGGCATCAAACGAAAGGTGTTAATGAGTATTTTAAAAGGGAGTGGGCCTAAGTTCTATAGGTGGACGCCGTTTCGAAATATCGCCATAAAGGTGGACCAGGGGTGACTCTAGAATGTGTTTGTACGATATGGGTATCAAATTAAAGGTATTAATGAGGGTTTTAAAAGGAAGTGGTGGTTGTTGTATAGGTGGTCGCATTTTCGAGATATCGCCACAAAGGTGGACCAGGGGTGACCCTAGAATTTGTTTGTACAATATGGGTATCAAAAGAAAGGTGTTAATGAGTATTTTAAAAGGGAGTAATCCTTAGTTCCATAGGTGGACGCCGTTTCGAGATATCGTCATAAGGGTGGGCCAGGGGTGACTCTAGAATTCGTTTGTGCAATATGGGTATCAAACGAAAGGAGTTAATGAGTATTTTAAAAGGGATTGGGCCTTAAGTCTATAGGTGGACGCCTTTTCGAGGTATCGCAATAAAGGTGGACCAGGGGTGACTCTAGACTTTGTTTGTACGATATGGGTATCAAATGAAAGGTTTTAGTGAGTATTTTTAAAAGGGAGTGGGCCTTCGTTCTATAGGTGTTCGCCTTTTCGAGATATCGCCATAAAGGTGGACCAGGGGTGACTTTAGAATATGTTTGTACGATATGGGTATCAAATGAAAGGTGTAAATGAGTATTTTAAAAGGGCGTGGGGCTTAGTTCTATAGGTGGACGCCTTTTCGAGATATCGCCATAAAGGTGGACCAGGGGTGACTCTAGAATGAGTTTGTACGATATGGGTATCAAATTAAAGGTATTAATGAGAGTTTTAAAAGGGAGTGGTGGTAGTTGTATATGTGAAGGCGTTTTCCAGATATCGACCAAAATGTGGACCAGGGTGACCCAGAACATCATCTTTTGGATACCGCTAATTTATTTATATATGTAATACCTGCCAAGATTTTAAGGGTTTTTATTTCGCCCTGCAGAACTTTTTCATTTTCTTCTACCTAATATGGTAGGTGTCACAACCATTTTATAAAGTTTTTTCTAAAGTTATATTCCGCGTCAATAAAACAATCCAATTACCTTACCATGTTTCATCCCTTTTTTCGTATTTGGTATAGAATTATGGCATTTTTTTCGTAATTTTCGATATCGAAAAAGTGGGCGTGGTCTTAGTCGGATTTCGTTCATTTTTCCTACCAAGATAAAGTGAGTTCAAGTAAGCACGTGAACTAAGTTCATTAAAGATATGTCGATTTTTGCTCAAGTTATCGTGTTAACGGCCATGCGGAAAGACAGACGGACGACTGTGTATAAAAACTGGACGTGGCATCAACCGATTTCGCCCATTTTCACAGAAAACAGTTAACGTCATAAAATCTATTCCCCTACCAAATTTTAAAAGGATTGGTTAATTTTTTTGTTCGACTTATGGCGTTAAAAGTATCGTAGACAAATTAAATGAAAAAGGGCGGAGCCACGCCTATTTTCAAATTTTCTTTTATTTTTGTATTTTGT
Organism: Eurosta solidaginis; assembly: GCF_040869045.1. Taxonomy (NCBI): domain Eukaryota; kingdom Metazoa; phylum Arthropoda; class Insecta; order Diptera; family Tephritidae; genus Eurosta; species Eurosta solidaginis. The sequence goes on from NC_090322.1 coordinate 11,743,972, forward strand.
TGCACCATATCATTACTGGCGTTGAATGTTGACATAATTTACTTATATACTGTAAAGATATTAACTTTTCTTTTAAAATTTGAATTAAAAAAATTTTTTTTTAAAAAGTGGGCGCGGTCGTTCTCCGATTTTGCTAATTTTTATTAAGCAGACATACAGTAATAAGAGTAATGTTCCTGCCAAATTTCATCACGATATCTTCAACGAATGCCAAATTACAGCTTGCAAAATTGTAAATTACCTTCTTTTAAAAGTGGGCGGTGCCACGCCCATTGTCCAAAATTTTACTAGTTTTCTATTCTGCGGCATAAGTTAAACTCATCTACCAAGTTTCGTCACTTTACCCGTCTTTTTTAATGAATTATCGCACTTTTTCGGTTTTTCGAAATATTCGATATCGAAAAAGTGGGCGTGGTTATAGTCCGATATCGTTCATTTTAAACAGCGATCTGAGATGAGTGCTCAGGAATCTACATACCAAATTTCATCAAGATACCTCAAAATTTACTCAAGTTATCGTGTTAACGGACGGACGGACGGACATAGCTCAATCAAATTTTTTTTCGATCCTGATTATTTTGATATATGGAAGTCTATATCTATCTATACCCGTAGCAAAACTAAAAAGGGAAAAGTAGAAAAATCGCATAAGCGAGCGAAAAAATAATGTTTAAATATCGTAAAATAGTTGCAGCCACCAACAACAACTAACTACTGACGGTAAATGTTTTAGTAGCACTATTTCGCGCAATGTATTTGTTGTTATTGTTGTTGGCTGTTGTTATGCCGTTGACTAGTGACAATGCCAGTAAAATTGCTGCAAATAAATCTTTCACATAAGTTGCTTGCAAACGTGTTATAATTGTTGTTGTTAATGTTGTTGTATATGTTCTTGTAGTAGCTACTCTTGCTCAACCTGCTACTTCGCTCGTTATAAAGCTCTGTTGTCCTTGTTGTACTTTTTGGTATTTGGCATTTTGAAGTGTTGTTGCACATCGCAGATTATGTTAGGTTAAGTTGGTCGGCCAATAAAGACCTCACATAGACTGAATATGTCCGAAGTGTTACCGGAATTTGTTTGACTACCCAACGAAAGAACCTCTATCAGGTGCTAGCTCTTATTGAATAACTCCGTTATATTGGCTAATACTAGAAGTTTTCTAGGACTTAACTTAATTGCTGCCTCGAGACAGAACGTTCTAAACCATTTCTTCCTGCAGCTCGCACTTCCTACACCTGCTGTTATTGACGCGACCCAACTTATAAGCATGCGACGCCAAAAATCAAAACACCCATACGCTCACATACAAAAATAAACAGATGTGCTTCTTAACAATGAATTATCTGCAGTGAATTTCCAAATACATTTTTTTCGCGTAAAATTATTTGCCAGTTTTTGACTTCATCTTACGCCCCATTATTATTTTTTTGTTCAAAAGTTATTGTTATTGTTTTTGTGCGTCGGTGAAGAAAGACAAGAAAGCTTATACATCACAGCGCTGAGCTTTGTGTGAACTTGTGTTAAGTGCTTTTGTATGCTGCTTTGTTTTTGATTTCATATAATGGAAATTGGCTTGTTGAGCGGATACTTGAGAATATAGCACCCACCCACATGCACTTGTACAAACACAGAAGCATTTTGGGCTCTTTCTTATGAGTACACACACACACACAAGTATAAATAATCTTTCACCAACGCAGCCGTTGAGTTTAACGCGGTACTTTTTGTTTCCTCTCGATATCGCTTGTTATAAGTGCTGAGTTTGCCTTTTTCCGGTCGAGTGGTTTATACTCATAAATATGCGCATACATATATACAAACATAAACATGAAGAATTGGTATGGAGCAGTAAAAGACAAAGTCTTAAGTAGAAGAAAAAATCGCTATATAAAGTAGTTGGTAAGTTCCTGTTGCTCTAACTGTACAAAACCTTCGTAAATGTCATAAAACTGCTGACGGATTGACAGTCTTTCAGCCATAAATTCTCAGGATCGATCCGCTATCGCAATTGAGACATGAGCACACACACACACGAGACAAATGTGACTTTCTGACTTCGATGGTCGCTGTCAATGAATATCGCACAAACCCCATTGAAGCATGGCGAACAAAATTCTCATCGAAGTCTAAATAAAAAGTGCAGCTGAAAGAAATTGCGAGTACAAATATGTATATAGCACATTTTTCTAATAAACAATAAAGCTTCTTAAGTGTTTTTGATTTGTTGCACGCTAAAGTTGACCCTCCAGGCATACACTCCTGTAAGTATGTTTTTATTTTTCTCCTACTCCTCTCTTCGAATTGTTGTCGCTGGCGTTGTATAGCAACAAAAGCAATAAATTCCAAGCACATATGCGTATCGTATTGCAGGATGACATGCATGTGTGTGTGTTCGAGCGTTGGTGTGTTGAAATGTACACTGGTGGATGTTATAAGGTTAATGTGGCTAAGCAGTAAAATGAGCGTATGTCTAAGGGGAGAGTGATGGGATTAATAGAGTATGTCCGCTATATGCATGTAAGTGCGCCCCTCTTTTATGCCAAGCGTATTGTTAAGTGAATTTCAAGTAACTTACAGTAAAATTCACCGCCTAAGGAAGTTTCAATTTATGAAGTTTATGCAAAAACGTTTAAATAAATTTCTCTAATCAATCAGATGGGAAGTGTTTGATTTGTTAACGGTATGTCTTAAGAAAGATAAATACAGAATGAGTATTGCAGTTGAAGTTTCTGTATTCGGAAGGGCTGCATAGAACCACTAGGCAGGCGTGCTATGAACTACGAATTGGTTTGAAAAGTAAATACTGGTACCTATTACATTTTCTAGGGGTGTTCTCAACTCCAATTAGCGCAAATCCATTTTTAAAGAATTTTAAATTCACTTCAGAGATCTCCTTGAGAGACTTTCTTTGTCACATGATATGCATTCACACATTAAAACCGAATGTCAAGACCAGCTAACTAAATGCTGAAGGGCGCAAGTTTAAATCCACGAAACTGCTAACTACGATGCAAGAGATTGTGTAGCTCAACCTCTAAAAGAGACTGCCAGCGCAATTTATAGCTTCTCCAACCTAGTTTTCAGACAACGTACCTATTGCGAATCCTGTTCATTAAGCAGGTGAGATTCTGGCAACTCCAAGTTCTTCAAGAAGAGGGTTTCATGGTCTAGAAAGTTCCACGCGGCCATATCAATTCGTTCTCGAGATAGATAGGCTAGTACCCACATGGTTGTATTTTTCGGAACGTTGCGAATCAATACTCGGTAAAAAATTATCAACATTGATGAAACTTCCCAAAATCTTCAGGTAGAATCCCTATCGCTGCAAGAAGAATAACAAGTTCCGACTTCACTTAACTACACAGGACGAACGGTCAAGTAAGTTCAGGTGCCGATTTATAGTTGGAGTATTTCAAAGTCCCTTTAAAGTATTTGCTTCTTGAGGAAACCCGGTTTCTTAAAATACAATAAGATAAATATTTCGATTCCGTCACAGTTGGTTTTATTTGATGAGCGCAGTCTACATGACCCCAGTCTATAAAAGCTCTGAGCCACAACAAATTTTCAAACACTTTAGATGGAAACATAGCAATAGCTATCAAAACGTATGCGCAGGAGACGAATCTCTCTCATTGGAGCAGTTTTTGAGTGTTAAGCTAATATAAGTATCTTTTCGACACAACATCCCTACAGCTCAGCAGCGTTCGAAAATAGTTATAGAAAACGGATAGCTAAGGCATAGAACTATAGCAGAGGAGTAGGGAGGGGATAGCACAATTCTTGGGTGCACTTCGTGACGTTCTGCGTATTTACCTTGTTTTAACGATTGGGTGGTCCGGGTCATTCAGTTTGTTTTTTCGACAGATGACACAAAATCTCGCTAGTATAGCAAGTTGCGTTATTGAACAACCCAAGAGAATTGAAAAACTTGTACAGGAATGACACAACGCTGAATAGAATGGAGCACATTTTTTCAAAAACTCGAGCTTAAAACGTAACAAGATTTTACCGAACTGATGTTGATACCAAGCGCTGACCTAAAACTATTTACTTCAGTGAGGTGCATCTATGTATATTTGAACCTTCATGTTTTAACAGAGATAGCTAAAATTGGATCTGTGTTAATTCAAATATTAGCGTCTCCATGTGAAATTCTTATCAAACCGGTCCTTTTGTAACTGCGTCTAAATTCGTGGCTTCACAACTAAATTTTAAACTGTGGGAAGTGCTGCCAAAGTCAGAGCTATTTTCCGTTTATCCGAAACTTCTGGAGAATAGCCCGACTGTTGAACAAACAGCTCTCAACCTTCTTCTTCCGCTCATTTGAAAAGTGAAAGACGAAAGGCGGCATTTTACTATACCAGCTACCAGCTTTCTTCTATCCTTCTCCGCAAATATCATAAGACATGAATTTACAATGGTATCGCACTGCAAAATGGATGAGGCTTTCTCCTTGTTTAGCATACAATTGGTCCTTAATCTTTTCAGAGTTTCATCAGTTCTTCTCTACACTGTTCTTTATTGAAGATTTTTAGGGTGAATAGATTTGAAGCTCAGTAGACAATAAGTAGATCCTTTATTTCATAGGAGCTTCATTCAGTCGTGATCTTTTTTAATTTTTTGTCATTATTATGGACTCAAGTAGCCATTCCTGTATTTTTGCATCTGTTTTCCTATTTCAAAATGATAAAACCAAAGTAGTTTTTTTTAGTGGAACCTTCGCATTACTTTTATAAGGCTGATATATTTTTCTATGTCTATAAGGCTTCATTGCTAGGCTATTTAAGAGGGAATACTAAGTGAAAAACTGCCAAGTACTCTGAATGAATTTTGTCTGCAGTAGCACCTTCTATCTATGCTAGGTGGATTCTGCGTATATAAGAATTCAATCTATTAAAGTATACCGCTCGAAGTTGTGTCAGGGTGACGCGCAGCTCCCTGGGGATATTACTTTCCTAAACTGCGAGTTTCGGTTATACGACATTTAGAACGGGATTCATTAGAGATGAGACTGATGCTCACCAGGATCAACAACTGAGCTCATATGAACCAGATTTCATCATAAAGCTTAAGAAGATGACTCGTTAAGCCTTTGGGATCAATTAGATATCTGTTGGGATGCCCACGTTTCTAAATATTCAACATAATCTGTTTGTTCAGCATTTCATTTCTCTCCTTGATGGAGAGTATTCTCACATCGCGGTGTGTAGTGTTCTGGTGACATAAGAAGACATACATGGCAGCTCTGAGTGCGCTGCACTTTCCTCCAGTAGGTTTCTTTTAAGCTGGCGTTCATATCAAGAACGCGTAGCATACAAGCTGCTTGGCAATTGCTTTATAGGTTGATATGAGCGTTTCTTTGTCTTTGCCCCAAATGCTGCTGGCGAGAAACACTTATTGTATCTGGCCAAGGTTATTTCGAGTTCCAAAAACATCGCACTCTTCGGACGTCATATTCCAGCCCCAAATTTAAAAAGTTTGAAATTTCATTATATTCCCCTTCATTTCACACAATAGCTAAAACCAGAGCGTCTAAGCCCCTATACACTTTTAGCACTTTTGTTTTTGTTTTGCTCTGAAGAATAGGCACATATACAAGTTCACACTTTGAATATTAAAAAAAAAAAAAAATCATAGCACTCCCCTGAAAAATTCGATTCATATGAAAGTGCCTGAATTTCATATGAAAGTGCAAAGAAAGGGCACTTCCGTATGAAGCCCAGGCATTTCTTACACTAACAAATTGACAGCAAAAATTTTTCAATATATTGTAGCACTGAGACAAATTTTAATTCAAAATTTATTCATTGGTCCCCATCAAAATCTTTAAACATTTAAAATCAATTTTTTTTTTATTTAAAAAGTTTTAGTGTACAGTTAATTTTGTATATGTATTGTGATTTGCACTTCAATATATAAATTTTTGAACAGCCCTGCCTAAAACCATCATTTATATATAACTTTGCCGAGGGCAATAAATGCGCAAAAAATTTTCAAAAGTCCAAACTATCAAGCGAACTGAAAAAAGTAAAATTTAAGTAAAATCAGCAAAGTAATGCCTCTAAGCAAAATCTCTACCGTTAAAATGTTTTGCTCGTCATATAAAAGATTGTTGCAAAAATAAAATATTGTAACGCTTTTACTGCAAATCATCTTATTTGCAACCTTCTGCTAAGTTCGAATCACTAAACTGTTGAATAAATAATTCCAATACTTAATAATGCAAAATGGCCTTTATTCAAGTACTTCACAATAAATAACTCTACTATTGCCCGACAGATAGCGTTCTTAATCGAAACTGACTCTAGCTCCTCTATCTGTCGCTGCATTTTATACTCTTTCATTTCCTTGTTCGCATCTCCTAGGCGCTTCCATTTCCATCAGCTATCAAATTTCTCAGCTGTAACTACAATTGCACGATTTTATAGCTTCTCTCATTGCATACTTTCGGGAGTATCTCAGATATGTGCATGTGGTTGTACGTTGCTTCTCAGCTGCGTGTACGTACATATGTGTAGAAATAATAATTGATTCGTTTATGTAGAGACATAATGATTGATTTATGGATGTGCATACAAGGCGCTGCTTAGTATCGGCTTAGAGATGGCAAACCCCTTAGTGTTGCTAATATTAGTAACAATATATTTTTTAATTTTGAAAGCAACGGGAGATAAAAAATATTGTTTTTTTAAAAACTGATGGCTGGCAAGATACAAAAAATAAAGAGTAAACAAATTATTAAAGAAAAAACCACTTAAGGAAAGTAAAGGCGCTCCCTCATTTGTACAAATTTGCTTATTTGTGTAGCCTACTTTTAGGCTAATTCACAAATAACAAATTTAAAATTAAATTTAAAGCGATCCACCCCACCAACCCAAACCGTAACTCCCCCCCTTCCTTTTATTTTGGTATCCTCGTTTATTATTTTTTTGTCCCTTAAACTTGTCCAATAGATGCGCTCGGACATTTTTGACTTTAATCAAATTAGATTGAGTTGCTTGACGTGCGTCGACGGTAGCAACAAATGAAATTTAACCAAAAGAAAAAAAGAAAAATTTATCGTGTTTGTCAGTCCTGGTGTTATTCACCTTCGGATGGTTTCATTGGTCAAATACCCGCATTTGGGGAGATTCGTGCTGTAATGGCTTCGTGTTAGAGCGTGGTTGAAGGTCCTGAATGCTGTCAAAGATTTGATTTAATTTAAATAACAACGCGCGTTCGTTGTTATCTCGCAAAGAATCATTTTTTATATTTCTATTTTGTTGACTTCTGCGCTGTTTGTTTTTGCCACTCTCCCACGTTATCGAAAATACTGATGTGTTGCTTTTTTATTAAAGCATACACTTAGGCGTTGTTATGATTCAGTTGGCTTTTGAGAGAAGATTTGTTTAGATGTTTAAATTTTAAAATATTTAATGCAACTAAACAAATTTGAAGAATAAATTACTTTATTTTTACAAAAATTAGTGGAACTGGAATTTAATATCAAAACATTTTTGAAAATTACGTGTTTTGAAAAATGTTTGTGACTTTTGAAGAAAGCAGAAGCTGTCAGGATGAGGAGGAAGAGGAGTCGATCTACCAGTTTTTCTGCCGATGTCCGGAGCTTCAAAGAAGAAGGCTCAGATTTCTAGGCTCACGGATCTTCAATAGCCTGGCAGAGGTTGGGAAGGCGGACGTCTCGCTTCTTCTTGGATTCATCAGGGAAAGCAAGTGGTTCGTTGAAGACCACTAGAATGTAATGGGGTTAAACGAATGTGCCGCCACCCTGCACTTACTAAAGGCACTCACAATGGACAAAAATGTATCCGAGTGGAAGTGTGGGTAATACCCACGCAGGCCTTCTTAACCTAACCTAACCTAACCTAACATTTGAAGAAAAATATTTCAAGTTAAAAAAATGTATATATGTACATGAAACTTGCTTGTTTCATGGAATATTTTAGAAAACCATTTATTTTGAAAACTTAGATTTTTGTGTTAAATTTTTTGTGGAAAATTTTGAATTGGAAGTAAACCAATTTCATCATCGTTATTAATTGTCACATAATCGACTAAGCGATTTTGGCCCTTTCATAACAAGTCACGCCAGCGATCGCTGTTTTGCGATAACTTACGCCAATTGGAAGCACCAAGGGAGGTCAAGTCTTCATCCACCTGCCTCTTCCAACTTAGTGGAGGTCTCCCTCTGGGTTGGCTGATTACTTAATAGACAAAGTCCTTCACAGTTTCTAATTAATATCCATTAACAGGCGGGAAGCACGGATTATTTCTTGGATGAAAGCAAGTACTTCGTTTTGTCTTCATTTACCGCAAGACCCATGGCGCGTTTGTTAAGGTCAATATTATCAAGATAATCAGCATTCAGACATAGGAGCGTACAAGCAACTTCTTTTCGCGCTATCAAAGACTGCTTTGAAGTTGATAAAAAGATGATATAAGTGTCGATTCTCTTATCATAAGTCTTCCAGGTTTTCGCACAGTAGCTAACCTTGTACGATTAGGCAGGCTGATGTCGCGTTAATTGGCGCGGTTTGCGGGATTGCCTTTCTTGTCGATTCGGCAGAGCACACCTAAGTTCCAATCTGAAATCAGGCGCTCACCCGAGCATATTTTGCTTAGGAGTTGATACATCTCTTTACCAACTTTTCACCTCCGGGGTTTGAACAGCCCGGCGGGTAGTCTACCATTCCCTGGTGCTTTGTGCTTTTTTTTAGGGATATTGTCATTCTCATTTCGTCATAGTCGGGTGCCGGAACGCGTTTTCTATAATGTTTGACTAGAGTTTTGGGTCCATCTTCTATCTCGCTAGTTAGCTATGAGGAGAACTGTTCCCTTCACAACTTAAGCACACTTTGTATGTCAGTTACAAAATTTTTCGAAATTGTAATTTTTTTTAAATTTATCACTAGAGAAACCAACTAATATTTTTGTAAAAATTTTTCTTGTATTTCTTTTCCTTTTATCATGAATTTTCTTCATTCTGGAATGTAAAAAAAATATTACGGGTGAATATAAAATTTTTTTTTTCACTTTTTACTTCGCTCCACCTCTGCTAAAAGTTCCTCAATAATTCAAAAAATCCTACTAAATCAAATATCATAAACAAACAGCACAACCTTATTTACAAGCAAAATTTTTGAGTGTTACATATATTTCTCCTTTTCTCCCTGCTTCTCGGCAGTCTTCTGTATTTCTCATAAGTTGACGACCAATAAATGTTGCTTGTTTGTTGCAAAAGTTTACAAATGCTTTTTTGTTTCAATTTTTACGAGCATTGTCGCAGGCTACATTATTCGTGCAATTAGTTGCATACTTTTAGTTGTTAGTGTATGACTTTAGATGCGAGCATGTCTGAATGTACTTGCAGCTCATTTTGTTTAAACTGATAGCGTAAAATATAGTCTGGTTTGTGAAATTTGTTTCGAATTTTGATTTATGTTATTAGTTTATTTGCTGGCATTTTTGTAATTAGCATATTTCGCTTCTTATTGCATACTTTCGGGCTGTTTGCATTTTTTAGTAAAACTAGTGGGATTTGTCTGCTGTAATTGATATATGTAAGCTAAGTTTTCAATGTGAAGTGAATCGATTCATGACCGGGCTTCACAACTGAAGTCAATTAAGTATGACCTATCGAAGGTTACCGCCAATGCAAGAATGGAAATGTAGGAGCAGCCAGTGAAAGGATGAACTTTGATGAAAGTTATGGCATACCCAAGCCCTAATTCGCTGTATATGCGTCTGGGTGTATTGTGGTCAATAAGGCAAAAGCGCTAGCTAAAATAATGCTTCCATACATAGGCTAGATGTAGCGGTCACTAAAGGATCCTTAATAGCTTTAACTTGATACCTCAAAAACTAGATTATTTTGCTTCGGTCATTGCTATTGTGCTATCTTGACACATCTGCATATGATCTACAGAGGAGAGAGGTGGAGACTTCATCTGAGGAGATGGATTTGTGAACTTAAGTACATACGTATGCATCACAGCTAAGCCAGCACAATTTTAAGCTTCTTCCACCCACTTGTCAACCACACCACCCTTCATGGAAAAAAGGGCGTTGGATGACCTTGAAAGTTCAGCGTGGTCACACCAAATCATTCTTGAAATGCTCGTTCTAGTATCTTAATGGTGCTATTTTCTGGAACGTGCCGGACCATCATCAGCCGAATGTCCGTCGACAACGTGAAAACCGACAAAACCTCAGGGAAGTCTTCTTATCGCTACAATAAGAAGAAGGAGGAGAAGAAGGTGAACATTCTACCACAAGTGGTTGTAGATATAGTGACTGGTTTGGTAATTTGTGCTCCTGCGATTAATGAATTTAATATTTACCCGCACATCCTCAGTTCAAATGTTTGGTGGTTGTAGATCCAAAGATCATGGTGGGTGGATACAATCCCTTTGAAGGCCACAAGTTGCTTCGTAAGTATCCCATCATGCTAGTACTGATGTATGGATCGGAAGTATTTTAAACAAATGTTCTTTTAAATAACTTCCCATGATGCTAGTTGCGTTTATATAAGGAGCTGTATGAGCTTTTTGTAGAAATTCACATAGTTAAGAGAATAAAAGACTGTCAGTAAAGTACATAACAGAAAAGGTATCAATTAAAGCTAAGAAGAGATTACTGTCACGATTTCCATAGTTGTCAGAATGGCCAGAATGTTAAAAACCAAGTAATGATCATGATGATGAATTAACATCAAGCCACTCACCTACCAAATGAACGTGAAAAAGAAAGTATTTTGAATCAAAGGAAGTAACAAATTAGAGGTCGGCAGGCTGCAATTTCATTGCATAGCCATTGTTTATTCTGGTTTACCTTCTTAGCTCCTGCATTCGGGCTTTAAAGTAAGCATAAAGAATGTAAATTAATACCTCACTTCACTTACTAAGCTTCTTATGTTAACTTACTGATTTAATTTCGAACAATTAAAACTTCGGCTGCTCCCTTCACTCCCATCTCTACCTGAAGAAAGCTGTGAAGTTTTAACAAGCAATTAAATGTCTTCTAAATCTTCCCATAATCCCAGCTTTTCGTTGAAGTTGCTCACCATTTAAGAAAAAAGGGCGAATTCATATACGCAGGGCAACCCATGTGCTTTTAATCTCATTTAATAAGCAATTTTAACTACAAAATAACTGCAAAAGTAAGTAAGAACAAGAATTATGTGCAGTAAGTATTGGCAAATTTTGTGGGTGGGAGGAAGGGAGAGAGAGTAAAAAAGGGACTTATTCCTTTGACAGCTGAGCCTGTAACTTTTCCCTTTCCCTGCTTCTTACCTCCCTTCTTCAAACACCTACTCACTGCACTCTCTCGCAATAAACTTAAAGGTTTATAATAATTAAAAGTCTTGACAGCTGCAGTTTTTAAAGAAAAAATGTCAAACAGTGTAGAAATAGCAGCAGGTGGGTAGGTTGATGTGAAGTAAAAAGGAAATGCAAGGAAATCGGTGTGGAAAATATAATCAAAATACATAAGAAATGTACGCACTGACAACTTAAGCAACCAGCAAGTCACAATTAAAATGTCAACATTGCAATGTCAAACGGTTAAGCTTACCAAGGTTGTAAGCTGTATTACAAGTGGATTGAGGGAGACGAGGGAGGGTTGATAAATTCGATAGGTATCTTATAAAGTTTTTGTTAATAACCTTAAGAAGGTGAGGTATGGGGGAGGTATGGCTTAGAAGGTTTAATGTGGTAATATTAATCGTGTCCCGAGATGATAGGACTAATACGTTAATGGTGCTTGTTACCGGAACGTACCAGATCTACATCCGGCAAAGGACCATCAACATCGATAACACTCCCCAAAACCTTTGATTTGTGAGGATGTGAGATATATTTTGTCCATCAAAAGGCGGTATCCTTCCGTTATAAACTCATGTATTTGTCTGGTCTGTGTCAATGAGTTTCGCCTGCTTTGCTCATATGTCCAAGGCCAGCCGAATTATAATAAAAGTCATAACTTTCGCAGTCAACTTGAAAGTGGCTGACCTATAAAACTCCATATACGCAGATTTCCACGGATACCTGAATTAGTTTGTACATCATCGGCGAATCGGGTATTGAGAAATTAGGATATCACTTTGATCTGTATTGAAATAGATTGGAAATTATTAGTAGTGAGGCAAGCCACTTTGTCCGACTGTCTCTGTGCGACTTCCCAAGGCAATGAGCACCTTCTTTGAACGAATTGAGATGATAGAAAAGGCTCATGTTTCGCACAACCTCGTTTAGGAGAGAAAAGGAACGCAGTTTCTTCTAAAACTAACAAATTAAAAAAAAAAGGATACTTGCAGGTAATATGACTGGATCCTTTACTGATCGCGTATATTTAAAAGCTCCCTATTTAGACCTGCAGAACAGAAGGAGGAGGAAAAGTATTTAATTCGTGATATTGGTTGTCGATGCAAAGTATTGCAGATAAATGAACTGAAATTTCCTAGGCATGTTCTCCTTATAAAATCACAGAATTTCGTTGTTGTTGTTGTATTAACGATAAAGACACTTCCCGAAGGCTTTGGGGTGTTTTATCTTAGAGGTTAACAAGACTTAGAAGTAAACGAGTATCATAAAAAGGTTAACAAGTATCATAAGTTTATGTTAATGTTCTTATTTTGTTTTGTTGATTTTCCGACAGGGTGGATAAATGATGTATATTGGAACGATTTTCCGTCATCCCTTGTCAATTTGGTTTCGAGACATGTTGATGTTCCTTTGCTGGATATAGGTCCGGTACGTTCCGGTAACAAAGCACCATTAAGGTACTAGCCCGATTATCTCGGGAACGATTTAGTATGACCACATGAACCCTTCTAGGCCATTCCGCCCCACCTCTAGATCCTTGAGGAACTTGGGGTGACCAGAGCCTGGCTGCTAAAGAAACAGGATTCGCCAAGAGTAGGTGATGTTGACAATTGGGCTGGATTAGCTATAAATTACTTTGGCAACCCCTTGAATTAAATTGGTAGTTTTGTCGCCTCATGAAATGCATACCTGCCGCGAGTATATTCTAAGCCCCCTAACCGGCTGGGGTTCATCTTATCTGCTTACTTTAAATGGTGCAACTGAATTTTTATTGAACTTCAGAGAGAAGGCTGTGATGCACATCCCTAAATTGTGATATGTGTAAACGTAGACAAGCAGATGACTATTGTTTGTTGTTAACAATTGGTTTAAAGAGTGTGGAGGCATGAACTAAATGCTCACTCTTCTTTTTGAGATGTTTGAACCTGCTTTAGGTTTGAAGCACAATAGATCTTACCAAAGGTCGCAGTGCATCGATGCCTAATAATAATAACTGCTTTGGGCTATTCTGATGTAGAAGCGAACGGAAATTTCGACCAGAAGTGTAAAGGTTGTAATTACACCCCTTATTGTGGAATTATATATTGTGTCTGATCGTGCCCCAAGAATCAGAACATTATGCACCATTCAATTTAAGAGTATTCATTATGGGTGAGGGAACTTGCGAGGGAGCTGCCATGAAACCAGATTTCAGTGTACTAAAGTGACCTTGTACTTCACCAAGGTAGATTGTATTAGCGTACACCTAATCTATTTATTGGAACCAACGGAGTGTCTGACTGCGTTGGGTTGGTGATCCACATAAAATTATAGAGAGGTACTCAATTTTAAATTATGCATTTAATTGTGATAGCCAGTATTTTCATTCGGTAAAGCTATAGATAGGGCAGATATATCTCTCACACAATTCTAACCATGTCGACTTGGGGCTGTGAGCTACAACTTCTAACACACCTTCTGTAGAATATCTAAATTGTTTCAGTTATTCCATCTTTCAATGCCTGGCACTTCATACTGAAAACTTTTCAGTCGTCTAACAAAGATGTCGCAGAAAAAGAAAGACAAGATGATGTACTCACTGAATATCTGAGCTCTGAGAGGGAAAGCTCCCACTGCCAAAGGCGGACGTTTTTAGTACTAGCGCTCCCGTACCCAAAATCTTGAGTCACCCTCGTAGATTACTCCAAATTCTTTAAATGACATTACTTACGAAATTAACAGAAGCTGTTCAATTTGCTAGCCGGAGTTACAGCGACATTTTCGTGACACAAAACATTACCAGTTACTTGCAGCACACTTACAACACTAATTTATGATATCAACCAAGAATATAAATTTCCCAATGTAGGGAAAATTTGTTAATTTCAAAATGTAAATTTCTTAATTCTTGCGCATCTCGCTTTACATAAAGAATTCATTAGTTTAAATTGTTGCCATACTAAAAATAATAATCGTAAAAATATTCAACACACCTGCTTTTATACGCAATTTTCAACAAATTACAAAACTTCACAAATTTACAACGCCTTATGAGCTTTGCTGTTGGTTTATGAGTTTTCCCTATTTAAAATTCAGAGTTGCATTTGAATGTGATTTTTGCAACATTTTCAGCGATGAACGACACGACGTATGGTGAAATTAATTTTCCCACAGAGTGACAAACATAATTATGAGTGGAATGGGCTGGAGGAGAGAATGCCCAAATACCCAGATGGAAATGTGAGTAACAAGAAATGTATGGGTCAGGAGAGGGACCAGTCGAATTCAGTACAAAGTAGTATAAGCTCGTCATATAATTGCTTGGTCTTGCGATCTTGCTTTCAAAATTTGACAGTAAAACGGAATCGACGCAAATTTCCTTCGGAATTGACATGCTTCTGCACAGCAAATCGGGTTGAAAACGCTCTGATATCACCTTGTAAAGATTCGCTTTGGGAGAGGGTGGAAAGAAAGGGATTTGTGGAGCGAAATTAGTTTGGCTCGAAAAAGCAATGGCCGCCAAATAGGAAAATAAAGATAATGGAAAGTCGAAAGAGCTTAGGAAAGCTTCTCGAAATTTATTTTTAATCGAATCTGATCTCAATTCGTAAGTTTTAAGATCTCAATATAAAACAGCGCTGTCAAAAATAAAAAAAATAAAAACTCCGAAAAGCATCGGTAAGACCGGTCGCTTTTGAACGATATCCTCGTGACTCCTGAAAACATCACCATAAGCATAGTGCGATAGTTGGGGCAAGTCTTGAAGACAATCGCTGATTGTGACATCTTCGACAATAGCCAGGAAAAGGGAAGCAAATACATAGTCGTGGTGTTTGTTTTGCAATGGAAAAAATATATCCCCTGCAAATACACTCGTTTATGGCTAGGAACTAGAGTCTAGCTGCGAGCCTTACCTCCTGCACGTAAGCACCGACAGACGAGGCAACTGACGTGGATGAGGACTCCTTTTCTGATAAACTGGAAAATGCTTACAATCACTGCGCCCATATTGACAGCAAAATCTCGCTTGATTAGGTTAAACCTGTCAAATTGTTGCCAGGCGGCAGCAAAAACTCGTACGCCAAACGATCGGCCGTCTCCAAATCAAAGAATACCAAACTAAATTGATTGACAGTAAGCATTGCCTCACCTGGAGGAGCGCACTATTCGAGGTGCAAATACGCCCTAAGTGAAGCTGCTTACGAAACAGAGAGGCGATGGTTTCTCCATATGGTTATCTCTTATGCGCTCTAAGAGCAATATTCGCCTCAAAGATGAAACCGAGCAGTAAATCACATTTAGGCTCACTATGTTTGCGCACTGCTGACATTATAGAGTTTTAATTAGCCTTGAAAACCTATTAGTGCAATGAGTAACCTCACGACGCCTCCCAAAAGAAGCGTGCTGCTTACAAAGCCACGCTGTGTACGGGAACAGCAACGCGTGGTGTAGTTTAGAAAAGGACTTAAAGCCGAATGTTCATAAGTGTGTAGAGCTTTTCAAATACTATAAGAGAAGAATATGTTCTGAATATTCTATCGGATAATTCGGCGGAACATATTCCTGCATGTACAGTAATGGTGGCCTTGCAACCCACTGTAGTGATAAAATTCCCCAACTTAATACGTAGCGACACATCTGGCAACGCCATTGCTGACAACGCAATATGTGTCATTGTGAATGGTGCACTCTGTAAGAAAGAGCAAGAAACATGTTCAATCATATTGTAATAAGTAGTCAGCTATTGTAATACAATGTGTAAGACAGTATGCAAATGAGTATGTAAAATAAAATATAAAAATGACGAGTGGCAATAGTGCCATTGGCATTTTTATATTTCATCATCATCATCATGGCGGCCACCGTGGTGTGATGGTAGCGTGCTCCGCCTATCACACCGTATGCCCTGGGTTCAACTCCCGGGCAAAGCAACATCAAAATTTTAGAAATAAGATTTTTCAATTAGAAGAAAATTTTTCTAAGCGGGGTCGCCCCTCGGCAGTGTCTGGCAAGCGCTCCGATTGTATTTCTGCCATGAAAAGCTCTCAGTGAAAACTCATCTGCCTTGCAGATGCCGTTCGGAGTCGGCATAAAACATGTAGGTCCCGTCCGGCCAATTTGTAGGGAAGAATCAAGAGGAGCACGACGCAAATTGGAAGAGAAGCTCGGCCTTAGATCTCTTCGGAGGTTATCGCGCCTTACATTTTTTTAATTATTCATCATCATTATAATTTGGACATCGAACACACCAACAAGTGCGAGCAAACTAAAACTAAAATATTTAAAACCCAAAAATACAAAACTAAGTCTATTGTTTAAAACTATTTATTAAATGAAGAAACTAAAACTAACATAAATAAAAGAGTCGAAAACTAAATTAAAATACATTGTTTGGTGTCTTGAGTGGAGTGAGTTGGGCGTGCAAAGCGCACATCATTTTTCAGAGGTTCCGAAATGGAACCTCACATGGCGACCGTGACAGAACATTGTTATGTTATGTTATTGGGAGAATACTTGTACTTATCCTAAACTGCGATGCCAATAGCTGACCACGGAAAATTCTTTCACTAGCTGACTTTGACAAATTAAGAGCAGCGAGATCGTACAATCACTGGCGTATGCTGATTATATTGATGTCATTAGTTGCAACTAAGTTTTTCTGCGAACTCACGCCATGGAAGCCGTGAAGGACCAACTAGTCTATCTTCGAACTGTTACTGCAGTGTAACCAATTAAAACAATGCCAGCTTTTGAATCCATTACCCTCAAGGTAGTAGTAGTTAGTAGGTATGAACATAGTACATTGAATATAAATGAGGTCGAAGGCTTCACTGACCAGGGCGTCGGTCGTGAATGAATAAAGAACCTCCACAACAGAAGAGTTTTCTTTCGACACCCAACTTACAGCAGAGGAAGGGCAGACTTCCGCGGAGTGGTTATAAATAGGTAGCGGAAGACTTGATCTTCCTTGGCGCTCGGAATAGACGTCAGTAATCGCTGAGAAGGATTGAGTGGCCTGTTTGTCTACGATACTTGGCGAGATAAAGGGCTATGAAAATGACCGCGTAAAGACATGCCTGTCGTCGATTAAAATTAAAAAAAAAAAAACAAGGTTCGAGTGGTCAAAAAAATCTTTCCACCGACAGTTGCAGCAGAACCGAAATGTACTAGACTTATATCCGGCAGAGGGCTGCCTACATTCAGAACACTTCTATAAATCTTGGGAGAGCATCTTGTGCTTACAACAAAATCACCAAGGTGGTTAAGCGCTATGTAGCCGAAATATCGTCGATGATTTTGCAAAACCGCCTATCGAAAAATCTCCCGATCGGCTCGGAATAAAGACAGTAATATAAGCTTTTCTACTATTCTGTAAGTATAAATGCCTACAGATTGACGGTTTGGAATTGGTCGGTAAGCGGATTTGCGAAGGCATCGGCGATATGAAGAAGCGGGCCTAGAGTACCATTTGGTTTTGATCTGCCAGAAAACCTCTAGGCACCTTAAACCAACCCATTAAGGACTATAGTTCTGATTTTAATTAAGCTGTTCAAGTATTTAATTTCCAACTGGGATCTCTAACACCGAAGCTCACATGAGCCGCGAATATGCGATCACGCAAAACACATAAACAACTTTGAACGCCAACAACAACAATGTTGTGAGAACATAAAATGAATGAATGATTGAATGACTGAACGAATGGTTGTGGCATAATAAAATAAAACAATAATAACAAAAACGATATTATTTGGCAGCAAAGCCAAATGCGAAGGTAGTTAAAATGCTATGACAGATTGCTTCTATGGCTACCACAACAAATGTGGAGGGGTGGAGAGAATTTTTTGTACATATTGCAGCTCCAATCCATATACTTTCCATTACATACATAGGAGATAAACTTGGCGACAGCAAAACTCATTACAAACCCAAAAACACCTGAGTGCGTGCGGAGAACGACGTCAGCTCGGTGCAGATGAAATGCAGCTTTCAAGTGCCAGCTGATTACACAATCGCACACATCACAAGAACTTGGCGCTGAAATATGATTATATGCCATTGTTGTAGTTACCTTTGAAATAGCTTTCCCTCATTTCATGTCGTCTCCCAACGTTTCGGGAAAATGTGCATTTCATCGTAGAATACATTTTATTGCTATTGTACAGGAATAAAATAGGAAACACTCATCATAAACACTTGCGTGCAAAAGCACCTCATCGTCGTAACGTCAGAAGGTATTTATGCTGTTCAAGGTGCTTTAGGAAGCCGACAGGACGCTCACGTGGCCAGGTGTTGTGTTGGTGCTGTAATACTTATCCATGCTGGCCACTTCTTGCTCCCACTATGCCTACTCAGGCGCACGTGAAAATATTTCAACCCAGCTTAGCTCTTACCCAATCTTTATGGTTCACAGTTACATTTGGCCCGTCACGTTTGCTCGTAAATGTCAGACGGAATAAATCTGAAAATTGCAATCAAATATAATCACCATGAGACATAAAATAAGATGAGATCTACACAAGATGAGCACTGATAACAGAGTTAGAGATTCATTAAAGGAGTAGAGGAGAGGCAACGTTAAAGCAAAACGGCTTCTAGAGCAACGCAGCGGGTAAGAGTTAAAATTTCCCCGTAGTGAGGCATACCTGTCGCAAAAGTCGACCAAAATCTCTGTTACATAGTTCGAGATATTGGCGCATACTCAAGTGGCAGTAAATTGTATCTTTTTACTACGCTTCCTCAACTTAGGAGATTGAGACATTAAGAAGAGTGGGACGGTAGAGCATTTTGGCGGGCAGATCATCTTTTATGCTGCTGCAGTTTAACTTTGGCTTTCCGGCCTTCTCTCGATGAATAAGTAATAGTCTGCGGAGCATTTTATATGTTTATTCCCGGCGCATTCGCTAGGACCGGTGCCTGTTGCCCTAGATTGCAGGCAGGCAAGAGCCGCAATGAACTTACATCCATGCTTCCATGAAGAGATTATGCGGTTCTCAGATAGCTTGGCGTTCTAAGCTGCTTAATTAGCGAAGTATAACATGAAACTCGCGGGACTTTTTCTTTAACTATCCTCCTGCAACTGTAAGAGCCTAACAAAGATGGCTAGCTTTTGGGCCGGTAGATCCAAGCTTTGGGAGACTCTCGCCCTCTTGAATTAACTTAATAAGACTTTGTCTTACTCAAAGTTATTGTAAAAGCAAATCTTAAGCTCTCTTCCTACCCATTAGGGCCTCGCATCTTTTTAAGTGGAGCACTAACGATTTAAATACTAGCAAATTTACCTTTTGACTGAAATTCGTTCACACACACTCTCCGACTGCGCCATCTCCTTTTCTCCACATGTGCTCATATGAAATCTTCAAAAAGCGTGCGGTCTGGAGGAAAGGCATGGACATGCGATGATGTTGGACAAATATACGACCAAGTCGACATATTGAAGAGGAAAATAAATGCCAATACACAAGGATATTGCAGACATACAACAAGTATAAACATGAGAGTCATTGAAGTTTCAGCTGCAGTTGGACATTGGCATAATGGCTTCGCAGAAGGAAGCAAGAAAACAGATACACGGCTTTAGCGTGAACACCTGTCTACACAACATGAAGAGACAAATCATTTGCGTGTGTGTGTAAGTACTCACGACATAAATATAAAGCGCGGTGATTTAAGTAGGCGCAGCTGGAAGAAAGTGTTCGGATGTAAGTGTGGATAGCTGTTGGGTTGCTTGTCTACCGAGTTGGGAGGAATTTATGTGTCCTACGTACGCGCTTAATGAGAAAGTCAAGAAGTGGGAAGCCATGAACTGATTGCGAGCTGAAGTCATCGTTATAATTATGGAGTCATGGAGCTCCAAGGCGCATTTGATGGTTGCTGGCGCTGATACCCGCAATGATGCGGATGATAATAATAGCGATGTTCGTTGGTTGAGGACTTCGATGATGTTTATTGGCTTGTTGTTGTACTACTTAAATGGTTGTGGAGATCAGGTTTTGTTACTGAGATTCTTGCGAAATTGGATTTATGCGAATAGCAAGTTATGGAAATTGTGCGGGTATAACGAAAGTGAAAAATTTCCTAAAGTTTGTGCGGTGGTATAAAAACCCATGTTTGAAATTGTTTTTTCCCCTTTAAGGGATGTGTACATTGTGTGCAATTGACAATAGGCCATGGTGAAATGCGTTGAATGACTGGATGAATGATACATGATGCTCTCAGACGCACAGGATGGCGATTGTATGAGAACAAACAATAAAATTTCAATAGCAAAGGTATGATTTGGACCACATTTGCGGAAAGCAATTGAAATGACACAGATCACAAAAAAGATGAACGTATCTTCTTTTTTGGTCGAGATGTCGGTGGTCTAAAACACAGCGGCTACGTTGGCTAGGTCATGCTATGCGATTGAAAGATGATGATCCGGCCAAAAATGTATTCTTATCGGAACCTGCATATGGAAGTAGAAAAAGGGGACGGCCTCCACTCCGGCGGAAGACCAGGTGAAAAACGATCTAAATTCCTCTGTTGTCATCAATGGGCAACAGTTAGCCCAACGAAGAAGCGGCAGGGGCGCCTTGGACGGCCATAACTGTTTAAAAGGTTAAGCGCCAATTTAGTAAAAATGTAAGTCGGCGCTTTAAGCCGCATCAGTGTGAGACTTTTCCACACTGGGCCCCATAATGTTACCGACTCGGCCAACTTCTAGCCAGTGTTAAGTTTTGCATCTAAATGCACTTTGAGCCGCGGTATAACGGCCAGTATCGCTTGCATTGCGTAGGAGTTCTTTCCAGCACTCCTTCCTAATATTTGTATTGATTTTTTTTTATTTGTACCCGCTCTCAGTGGCCTACTGCTACTGCTGCTTATTGAGGAAATTTTTTTGTCGCTCAGTCATATTTTTGCTTTATATGTTATGAGCTTCCCACGTTGGGCCCAGTTCAAAATTCGCATAAAATAAAATTTTATTATGTTCTGGGTCTTAGGTGAGGTTAGGATGGACTTAGTGAACTTTACTAAGAGGACCTGTAATGCAAAAGAGATTTTTTTGAAATAAAATAGTTTTAAGCGTTCTCTTTATCATCTGGAGCTAGGAACGGAAATCTTTGGCAGACGGTATTCGCGCCGAGAAGGTTTGGAAGAAAGTATTAAGGCAGCTGTTTCCTAATAAGGAGTGCCATGGCTCGGGAAGAAAAGAGAAGATCATGGGATTCATCAAGTGATATCTCTCCAAAAGAGGGACGTGGTAGCTAGCGTATTCGTCCCTACGCTGAGAAAATGCGAAATCTTTGATGGGATCTAAGTACGAGTCGTGTATTAAGAAAAAGTCCTATAAGACCAACCAACTAACCACACTTCTTCTTTACTAGAGGAGGGCTCCACTTCATGCTAAATAGCACTGATTTTCTTTAATAATTTGGGAAAAATTTAAACAACTTGACATCAGGACGGACAAGGCGACAGCTGTTTCGATTATACCTTGTAAATCTCTTCAAAGCCTTTTCTCCCGGGAGTGGGAGTCGAACCCGCACTCCTACGATAGTTGAAATGGTTACAAACGCATTCAGCTACGTCATGTCTTAGTTGTTGTAAAGTTTTTCCCAATTGCCTTCTTTTTGCATATTTTAATCTTTTACACATTGCATACGTCGTATGATTTTCATTTGTAATTACACCGGATTTTCTAGGAAAACTTTGTACTTAAGGGCATTGCCCAATTTTTATCTCAATTTTGAGGAATTTCGTTTGAATAACGTTCCTCCCGCCACTTAGCCCTACTAATTCAAAGTTAATACTCTCAAGTGAAATCCATCCACAATCTCCCCTCTATATTCCCCGAAGATACTCTACTTCCACTAAAAGATTTCTCAAGCTTTCACTGACTGCTGAGCTTAAAGGATGGCTTCCGAATGTGCAACCTAATATCTTAAAATCTAACTCTTTGCACATATAAAACATTCAAGGGCAGACTATACAGTCTTTGAGCTCCTTCCAACTGCGCCTATGGCTGCTTGTATTGCAAAGAATTGCAGCAGCGCATCGATTTGCTTTGGCAGCAAAGCCCACTACACCCACATGCACGCGGGTACATGTTTTCCCTTTGAGCAAATTCACAAAAATTCCAAAACGTTTTTCACTTAAAACACTGCAGGCAAAATTCTTGGACATAAATTATGCAAACACATACATCCGCACCCAAATGTGCACCCACACATTTGGTGCCGCGTCTGTGTTTGAAATAAAAGACTTGTAAAACAGTAAACTACTTGGCTGACTGCAATGTCGATGAAATGGACATCTTGAGCAGGAGGAGCAGCCGTAGCAATAGCAGAGGTGAGATATGTGAATCAGTTCAAGTTCGTAGATGTGTCTGTCCGTCTCCCGTATGCCAGTTTATCTGTCGTCTAAGTGAATTTAATAGCATTTAAAGTTGCATAAAGTTTCAGGTGCAGCGGTGCATCAGCGTGTGAATTCAGATATTGTGCTAGTATTTAAATCACCGTGTGCTGATGGTGCGGTGAAAAATAGTGTGAAAGAAAGAATCTCGACAGATAAACATATCAGAACTAATGAAAAGTTTAAATGAAGTGCTTCAAACTGATGTTTGGCAATAAAAATGGTCGTGGGCTTGCAAGTGAGGTGCCTGATTTCTGAAAGTGTATGAGTGCTTGGACAAAGAAACAAGAAACTTGTGAGGAACAAAGCAGAACTTATGGAATTGAACGAAATGTAGGGGAATTGTAAAGATTGAGATGAGAAACGTTTGGAAATAAAATTTCCTGAAAATAATTTTGAAAATGATGAAAAGGCGCAAAGTACCGACTACTTGCGAGGGTTCGTAAAACATTCGGTTGTCGTTACTGTACCGATGACCGAAAGTTTTAGGAAGTTGATTTAATATCAGCTTCTATAAACCTAACCTGATATCGAGCCTTTATGATCTCCACATGTATGATCTTCAAATCCGTCCGGTTATTGACTCCTTTAGAGCTTTTCAACTTGACTCTCACCTCTGTACTGCACTTTCTGAACTGGAGAGTTTTCTTCTACTTACCTTAAGATGTCAAGTTGTTTGGTATAATAGAACGTAGTTTTTTCTCTCTTGGAAGTTTTAACTTGGGGTACCAGAGAGCTACACAGCAATCGTATCGACTTAGAATCCCTGCATGTGAAACAAGACTTTCGAAGCCTTTTTTTACCTACGAAAGAAGTAACAACCACGTACAGCATATAAATATGATACGCTAAAGACGAAATACGTTCCGAAACTAGCTTAGCTGTCGTGAAAACGATTTCATGTGACCCCCAGAACATACATCCGGTGGATATTGCGAGCAAGGCCGGCTGCTATATGTTCGCTGATCAGGCTTCTTGAAAAGACTTAATGGCTTTCTCAACTGGGGCATTCCAGCAATCTTAACAACTTTGACTACATTCCAGAGATGACAGACGATTGTGTGCCAACAACTGCCCCCTGTGCAAGCGTCAGGACATTCTTCCCCTCGAAAGATTGTGTGGAAAGATACTAGTATGTGACAGTAGAACGAGTTAACTGGTTCGCGGGTGCGCGGAATTTCTACGGGTCTTCAGCCCACCTTTTTTTTAGTCAGGAGGTCAATACAAGCCTCAAGTTTAACTTGCCCGCCCACGGCAGCGTCTTCCGAGCGAAAGTTGCAGCAACTACTGATTCGGGAGATGAGATACTGTCCAGTACTGCTACGATTAAAGATTTTAGCTTCTACTGACATAGCACAGTGGCCATAAGTTCAACAATGGTGATATAGAAGGTGTTATAGGAACATTTGAACTCCTTTGCGGTTGCGCCACATAATTTTAAAATTAATATCATCTAGCTCCCAGGTAATAGCAGTATCCTTGTCAACTATCAAGAAGATCTCCCAGAGTACATGGTTACATTTGAACGAAATATAAATGGCTGAATGGAACACGAAGTACCTCTAGCCACCTGTAGGCTGTTTATCCAGATGAGCCTCGAGTCAGCTAAGCAAACCATAAGCAGACACTACCTTTTGCGAGGGTGGGGAGATCTTTCTGACCGCAAGTGAATGCCAGGCAGTTTTCTAAAATTTTTTGATTCATCAAGGCGCATCCATCAATTGTGATTGGGGTTTTGACGGTCACTGTCCATTGGGACTCCAAGCGGTACGTATCCGCATACTGCAGCTGCATGGATGATGACAAGGTGGAATCATCGAGAAACTTCATGCTTTACTGACCAAATTTTTGCAGAATAAGTCGAAAGTATTTTGTTCTCGGCTCACTAAAACCTCCGAAGGACTTATTTTGGGTCGAGAAGGGACTTATTCGAAACTACATTGTTGCTGCGCAACGACTAACTAAGTACCCTGCAGCGAAAATGGGAGACAGTCACGCAAAGCACCAGTTTCGCACAACAGGTTTAATGATTACCTCCGAACTGGTGATAATTGGATGCAGAGTGAGACAGTTGCTAGCCATACTTTTCAGAGTTACGACTGAACCAGTTAAGAGCGGGTTCAAAAGGTCTGCAAAGGGGGACAGTTGTCATTTCGTAGGATTTCACAATGTTAAAAGTGTCAGTTGGAAGCACTGCGAGGGGATAGAACTAGAACTAGTTCCCTCTCCTAAGGTGATAGTTCTGCGCTAATTATGCAGTAGTGCAATTTCTTGAAGTGTACCTATAATTTACGTCACCGTTATCTATGTGAAATCACAACGGAAAGTGACGATCCCCTGCTCGAGTGGTTACCACTCAATCTAACTTAATCGGGCTCCCGGCTATGATTACTTCTAACTTTTTCGTCTGTTCTCCAACTACGTCTTTCGATTTTACCTGTGTAACCTTGCGTTAAGTAAAACGAGAAAGTTTTTAGGAAAGGTCCAAGGCTTCATATCCCCAGATGGGTTTCACTTCACTGCTCAACCTCGTCACGTTTAAAGTTGATCCAGGACCAACGTGTGCCCTATGTGGTACTTATAATTACACTTCAGGAGATTTCCGTATATTGGCTAGTTACTAATACAGCTGGCAGCCTGGGAGAAAGCCGATTTTTCAGGATGAGGGACTGTTGTTAATGCTGGGCCAGACAATGCGATTGACCTCAAGTTCCCCTTTAGCAGTTTTCCGAACAGTAATGGTCAATCAAATCTATACTAACACTGAACACAATTACACCTCCATTTTAAAAAGCGTTGCTACAGCTGTTCAGCGTAGATCGGATGCTGCATAGGCTTGAAGAGGCTAAACATCGGGTGGCTTTAATGTTATGGTTGGTTTATAATTGTTTTGAATATTCTAAATGTATCGAAAATCCATAACCGATTAATACAGCGGCATAGAGTTTTTTTTAATTCCCCTCCAAGGAATATTTTCGAGGTCTCCAATATCCACCAATTGCAGAAGAATTAGGAAACCACACAGGGAGGATCGTATTACGTTGCCTCTTACCGTATTACATTTTACGATCAGTGGCTGAAAACCATTTCCATTCAAAAGAAAGCTATGCATCTGACGAACTATTTCTGAAAATAGTAATAAGTTATGGATCCAACGAGTACTATTTGTCACTAGTTCAGGCTATTGTGATTTAAAGAACGAGTTTTGATCACTGATGGTAAAACGCAATACGGGCCCTCCTATACGCAACAGTCTTGATATCAGCCTACATTTACCCTATATACCATCTCATCTAGTAATTTATTTTCCGCTGTGATCCAAGCTTGATGATAAGACGATCTCGAAAACAATGCATGACTGTATGAAATGAACTAAATGCTGATACTGCACAATCCGGTTTGTCGACTTAATAGTCGGTATCAATTTCCTATGCTGTGAAATCTTACAAGCTTATTGATCTTACATAGAATGTTGAATATAATTTTTGTTTAAAACTTATTTTCTTATCATCTGACATACCCTGTGCCTTCAAATCCACTTTTCTCAATGCATAGCCAAATGCAACTTATTTACAGCTACTCTTCAGACAGCAAATGGCAAATATCCACTCCGCCCTACTAAGAGAATTTTAAATGCAGCTACATACTCACCAAAGAGCGTATGAGATGCGCTCATTGAAAACCAGCCTCTATTTAGCTCGCCATTAGCTCACTACTAAATACACAACCGTAGCAAACAAGCTAAATAGAGATTTTGATAACGTTGCTATAAAATTGTGTGCGGCGGACAGTTGTTAGGTAGGCCAACTTGTACGGTGTAGTGAATCTGTATGTCAAACAAATGTGCGTTGGCTAACTTATACCGTGTATGGTTGTATTTGCATAGGGCACAACATTGGCGTCTGCTGATGACCTCAAGAGCACAAAATTTCAATTGTTCGCTTGCAAGAGCTCTGTGCGCTCATCAAAACAACTATGAGCATAGTTGCCGTTTTGTGCAATTGAAAAGAATTTGTTACATTTATTGTCAGAAATCAAATACCCAAAACTAGGTTTACGTCAGTACATATGACGAGACAAGGTTACATCACATCGATTCAAGCTATTGGCAACATAATTCAATATACCCAGATCACATCAAGGAAACTAGTTGACAACTTTGTTTCTTTCATTAGATCTAATGATGTCATATCATTATATTAGGTTATACAATATCACATCATCTTAACGACTCATGCCATCACCTCACCTGCAACTATGTCGTAGAATAATATAATAACAGTTAAGCTCACTTCAATCAAATCAAAAGAGATCAAGCCCGATAAAAGCTTGCAAGTTCAATTTTATACATCCGTGCCAGCCATATCACATTATCTAAATAATAGCACTCAATTTCTTATTCAATAACATCATACTAGATCACATCGTCGGCTTAGTTGAAGATATACATATATCGGCTGCCGTTTCAAAAACTCTCAATAAATGATACAATAATGGGACTAAAATATTTCGCATTGCACTATATAAGATCAGTCCAAAAGGGCGTTTATAAAATTTAATCACTTTTAATCGGCTCAAGCCATATTTCCTATGCTGTGAAATCATAGCATACCAGATCAGGTGATATCACACCAAATTGTGCCATATTAAACAAGGTTATACCATGTTCCCCATTGTATAAAGTAATGCGACCCTAATGCAAATAGGACCAAACCAATAAGAGATTAGGCTTTGTGAGAAAACTTGACGTAATTTACAAAGAGACACTGTACGATATCACATCTACACTTAAGACACTTGATGTCAATTTTACAACGATATTTTTAGGAAAAAATTATCAGACTACTTTGGTACCTAGTTAAGGGATGAAATGTGTCTTAGCTGAAATGAGATTTTGTTGCCAAAATATTTTGCTCCCAAATACGGCTTCTCCACAATACTGTGCGGTACCATCTATTGTGGTTATCGCTTACACTGATTTCATCGCTTTAAGAGCCACAGGAAGGCATCCTCAGACCCTATGCGAGCTACTGTAGATCGTATTAGCTCTGGTAGAGTGCTGGACCCGTGCAAGCGGCCTCAAAGTGAATCCTGCGAAGACTAAAACGCTCCTATTCACCAGACGTTACAAAATACCACCGCAATTAAACGGGACAACTCTCGAATTTTCACCAGAGGTTAATTACCTTTGAGTTATTTTACAGTAAATTGAACTTAAAAGAGCATGTCGAGGACATATCCAGAAAGGCCATAACTGCCCTTTACGTTTACAAAGCAGACGTGGGTAAAATGTGGGGCTCAAATAAGCTACATATTTTTTATTGGTTGTAAACCGTGATAGCTAGACCCATCATCACGGTTGTTAGACCCGGAACAACGATTTGGTGGCCAGTACTCGAAAGAAACAGCACAGCCAACAGGTTGACTGGGTGCGACGTCGGCAGAAATGCTTATATCATTGACACTAACTTCCAGGCCCACAAAGACGCTAGCGATTATGCTCAACTTCCTCCCAATAGACCTGTATGGTAAGCTCCAGGTGAGTAGTAATGCGGTAAGACTGAATACAGTGCTGCCTTGCAGCGACATTAGATTTAGCCGTACCACCATTCTGGAAATCGACCCAAAAAACTATCTTCAAATTAATATTATAATAGTCCGATCCTTCCTGTAGATAACAAATTCTCTATCAGAGTCCCTGAGCGGCACGAACGGCTTAGTATCACCAATTCGTACACAGAATTAACAGCCGTCTTCACGGAGTGCTCCTGGCTGACAATGTGTGTCATATAGGAGGCTGCCCGATGGTTACTATCTAAGAAACTCACGTTCGTTGCAATTTACTCTGACAGTGAAGCAGTGATCAAAACTCTTCAAGGCAGGAGCAGCTCCTCAAACGTTGCAATAAAATCTAGACAGTCGTTATATGAACTAGTATCTCGGTGCACTACAATAATTATGTGGTTTCCAGTTCACAGTGGTGTACCTGGAGACTGTGTTGCTGATAAAATAGCGAGGAAACCCACTTCGGTTAAACCACATCGCACCGCCTTTTGCTACGTGCAAACTCTTTAACATGTTTATATTTACCGAGAAAGCCAATGTCAGATGGGTACAAGAACATACCTGTGAAGTATCTCGACGAACTATTTTTACATCAACAAGTTCATTTATTAAAATTTAGTCATGTTTACGATCTAACAACTAATAAAATTCAAATGATATCACATCATGTCAATTCATGTTGCTGGCAATATCAAATGATTTCATTTGGATTGACATTGAGTTGTTGTTATTGAAATGCAGCAATTGAAATTTATAAATTTCATTTAGAGTGGGAAAGTATTAATTAAACGGCAACCATGACACAGTGTATACACAGAAAAATTCGCAAGCCACAAGTAATATAGTGAGGGTGGGTGGGAGTTGGAAGGTGTGCACTATATGTGTTTGTGTATACTTTGCTGCTAGCGCTATTGCCACAGCTAGCAGTCGCATGGGCATGGCATGTTTGTTTGTAATTCGTTTATGTTGATTCGCTTGCTCGCTAGCTGTTGCTTTTCGGCATTTCATACAAATGTAAGGCGAGCGCTGCTCATTGAAACTCGTTGAGTAAGAGCAGTTTTTCAGCTGTCATCTATCAGTAAAGTTCTGTTATCGTCGTTGTCGCGTTGTTGTTCGTTGTCGACTTATCTTGCTTGCCTATGCGATTGGGGTAATGTTTACTTATATATTTTCGATTTTTTTGTGTGTGTGATTTGTGAAGCGAGCGCCCTTGCCGATTATAACTCGGTGTGTAATAAATAAAAAAAAAAAAAAAAAAATAGTGCCTAGAATTTCATTTTGATTAATTTTGCTTTCTTCAAGTAAATTTTCGCTGCAATGCAAATAAAAAGAAGAAGAAGCATATAATCGCTGGCGTGTAAAAAAGTAATAAAAAAATGATTTAAAATATTTTGTTATACGCAAGTACGTGATGTGATGAGCTGAAAATTTTGCAAACGCAAGCTAAAATAACAACAAAAAGCAAACGCGAGTGAAGGGTGCAAATTGAAGTTGAAAAGTTACAAAGTGCATTGACGCGCTGTGGGTGTGTTTGTAAAATGTGGTACAAATTTGCATGAAAATTCATGTAGTTACATACATGTAGGTGCGTGCTTTTGCAATTTGTATGCTTGTATGTATGTATGTGCATACGTCGCATGTAAAAACATCTGTGAGCGGCGCCGTAAATCCAGTAAATATTTGTATATTTGTATGAAACTCGTCTAACGAACGAAAAATGTGCTTCTGACAGCTGCTGACCTCAGCAAACATGTGGCAAGCAAGCTAGTATTAACTTGAAAAACAAATAAAAAACAAAACAAGTGAATTCCCAAATCCCAATATGTAAAACAAATATGAATTAAATTCTCCATGAGATAATTTGTGAGATTTTAAAAATTGTGCGAAAAATCGAAATTCAGTACGCGTTGAATTTAAGAAAATGTGATTGAAACGAATGACAACACGAAAACCAACTCCCAACATTCTTTGACGTTTTTCGCCTAAAACAATAACAATAACAACTACATAAGGCCACCTGCTGGCACTGCCCAAGTCCTGAGGTTTGCACCCACCAAAAAAAAAAGAGCAGTATGAGCTAGAGAGCGTTCGGGCGTACGAGCGACCTAACGAAGCACCGAAGAAGCCTTGCTGAGAAAACGTGGTGAGTGAACATTTATGTAAATATTTATGCAGTAAAGATAACGTGCATTTCTGGGAAACCAACTTTAAAATATTAGAACTACATCATTCAATATGATCACATTGAACTTTCTAGGTCATAACGCCACCCATGGCTACATCTCTTGTGGGCATGGATCGGTTTTTCCTTAGGGATAGAAAGTATTTCTCTTATTGTGCGTCTGCTGATCACGTTGGGCGACCACTTAAGTAAGACGTCTTTTTAGAAGCGCAAACCCTTTCTTGGGCAGTGTCATAGGATGATCCTGTGAGTTTCGTCAACTTTTTGTAACTAACATTGATATCATTCGTCCAAATGTACAACATTATTTTTACGTCGCTACTTGTTCGCATTCTTATTTATCGTTTTTGAATGCTAAACTTCAGAAGATAATACATTTTGAAAAATTTCATGAAACACCAATTCAAAAATAGTTCATTCAAAGCGTACTAGGTATGTCATTACTTAAAAACTTATAGTGAATCTAACTTTGCAGAAATTTCTGTACCAGATCTTATACCAAACATCGTTGCTCTACATAACAAGAACCGAAAAAAGTATACATATATTGTGGGGACACCCTCCACTTGTTTTAGTGGCTAGGAAGAAACCCGGGGTAGGCATTAGCAAAAGGCGACTTAAACTCACCGAACCAAACGCTCGACAGGTCAAAAAAAATCAATCCCAAGGTAGCAAGGCATTGCCCCTTCTGTTACTAGCCCCATTTAGAATTTTAGTCACCTTTTGCATCAGGCATGTCTACTGCGGGTATATTCTTAGTCCCGCTGGGGAAGCGAACCGGACTTACATATGGGAAAGAACTACATACTCACATCTGCAATCTTCTTTACTTTTACTACAACCAGAAGGAAGGCGCATTTTCGCCTCAGCAGCCTGATCTTTAGCAGGTATAAATTCTAGGCTAAGAACTATTCCTGTTATGCAAATGGACGAAGGCGCTCCGACCAAGATAGTAGTTCAGGCGTCACCGCAGCTTGGTAGCAGAGGAAGGGGGATACCTCCACTGCGGCAGGTGGAGGAAGACCCTGCCTCACATGGTGCTCTCAATTGGCAGCAGTTATCACGAAACAGGTATAGTAGTTAAAGACGTTCCCGAGGTGGTCGGGCTTGGTACCGGAACGTACCGGATCTGCATCCGGCAAAGGACCATCAACTCGATAACACTCCCCAAGGCGTTAGGGGAGTGTCCTAATCGCTACAATAGCAACAGCAACAACGTACAATATAAATTCAGAGCTGGAGTATTGTGCTTTTTCATATGGTCTGGTCTAAGCTGTGGAGCGCGGTTGATTTTTGAAAACATTGCAAAAAAAGCTGGCTATTCCAGAAAATTTGCGTTAACTTCTGCTCCGAATAGAAAGTAAATTAATTCGCTTATGACTTACAGTTAAAATAGGTATTTCATTGTAACAAATGTAATTAAAAAACAATAACCAGTTGAAGACAAAAAGCAAATAGGTATGATTTGTTGAATGAATTTCCCACGATACAGACAATGGTGCATTGCACCCACTCTCTCTGTACTTACACGTTTTTACTCTCACGTACATGTATGCATAGACGCGACGCTCACTCTTTCTCATTATTAAACAGTAGCTCTTTGAGTATTCTCTAGTAATTCGTTTGGTATTTATCTTTCTCCACTACCCAACTCAACTGCTTTGCTGCCACGCTGCTTCATCTCTACGCCGCTAAACGTTAACTTTGCTACCGTTGCATTTCAATGAGGCCAACAACCAACGACGCCATTCAGTCTGCACGTTTTTGTTATCAGTAGGGATTAAGGTTTAAGGATTAAAGGTGCTTCAACTGTGAAAAAGGGGGCATACGGAATAGTATAAGTAGGTAGCAAAAAGCAAACATATAAATAACTAAAAACAAGCGTGGAGTAGCATCTCAGTCAGGATAAACCGGCTTGCTATACTCTTGAACGCACAAACACAGCCATGTCGTATATGTCAAAGCAATCAGCTGTCAAGTGTTAGCAGCCAAGAAAAAATTTTCTTTTTGGGTTTTTCTGAGCATACTTGAGGCAGATGTTATATGTATGTTTGTAGTTGTACCCATTCACTGTACACATCACAATTCTACGTGCTATTCCATCAAGTCTCCGTCAACTTTTGCTCTTACTTTGCCGCAACATAATTTTAAGTGGATAATTTACTTTTTCTGCATAAGCATAACATAAATATATGCATATATGCAAGCGGAAGTTAGGTCGTGCTTGTACTGTTGACGAAGCTCCGGCGTCATTGCAATGCTTGCAAATCTGAATGTTTCCGGTTTGAGTGCTTTGCTTAAATTATAAGGGGACAAAAGTGTTAAAGCAAAACTTTTTAATAAAACGCAATGTTAAAGTGACTTAAACTGCCAATCATTTTTATTCCGTTTGTTCCATTAGCCATTGAATGCGCTTGTAATTCTCAACTAGTTTGAGATATATTCTAAAGACATAGTTAAACAAAATTTTGTCGCGATTCGGGTGTTTTTATAGCAAAATGAGGTGGCTCAACACGCAGTCAAACCTCAGAGCCCAAATGCTCGCTCCCTAATAGATCCATAAAAGGTAAAATACATAGAAAGATGTAACAGGAGTGTTACAACTTTTGTTATTCTACGCAGGAACAAACAAATAATTTAATTATAAAATACGATTCGCCCTCCAAATTACCAAAGCTTAGATATCGTCCTTCGAACGGGTTAACTGGCTCATATGGAAGTTTCTCTAGACGACTAAGCCGTCTAGGTGGGCGAGTATGTTTAAGTGACTTTAACTATGAACTTCTTTCTTTCGTTTGTTTTATAACCATTGAGTGCGCTTGTAATTCTCAACTGTTTAGTGAAATATTCTAAGGACATAAATAAAAATTTGTATCCCAAATCGGGGTTTTTCATAGCAAAATGAGGGGGCTCAACACGCAGCCGAGCCTCAGAGCACAATCGAAGTTGATGTTTGTGCAGAATTTAAAAAAAGCTACTTTAAACCATTTTTTTTTTTGTAAGAAAGTGCTTGAATATGTCGTACAAAATTTGTTTTTGTGACTAACGGTGGAAGGGTTAAACATTTTCCCTATCATACATTTCCAAAAACTCCTGTCTCCC